>NC_057803.1:404234553-404249610 GCF_018294505.1 Triticum aestivum
GGGGAGGAGCTGGAGAGAGGAGGGGGTGTCTGGGGGGTTTGGGGGAGCGAGGGAGGCTGATCCACGACGTCACCGGGCGCGGGGAGCGGCAAGGCGGCGAGCAGGTGCGTGGCGCGCGCTGCGGTCGCCGTCGGGCACCTGCCTGCCTGCCTGGCCGGCAAGCAGCTCGCTGGAGCGGCGCTGGGCTGGGCCGGCAGGTGGGCCGGAAGCAGGCGTCAGGTAAGTTTTTCCATTTCTTTCTGTTTCTGTTTTTTTAATACTTCTGCAACTTTGTTGAATTAAATAAAATACTTAGGCAACTCCTAAAATCACCAAACTACTCCTGGTCCATAGTTGGATTATTTCCAACATGAAACATTTTAGTTTGGAGATATTTGAGCATTTAAATATTTTATATAATTTTAAATGTCCAAATTCAAATATTTATGATTTAATTCAAAAACCCTAAGATGGCCTAGGAAAATGTGCATCACTTTTGGCAGAGGTTCTGAACCAAGACAAAAAGTGATGGGCATTTTAGAAGGGCATTTCAGGTTCATTGAAAAAGTTTTTAGTAAACCCTAATTGGTTTCAGAGGGGACTGGGGGTTCTGTCATCCCCATTTCAGGTTTCTGATGAAAGAGTAAACATGATGCAACACTCTAATGCATGGCTAACTAGGATGTGACAACTCACCCCCACTCAAAAGAATCTCGTCCCGAGATTTGGGTTCCTCCGGAAAGAAG
This sequence comes from Triticum aestivum, assembly GCF_018294505.1. NCBI lineage: Eukaryota > Viridiplantae > Streptophyta > Magnoliopsida > Poales > Poaceae > Triticum > Triticum aestivum. The sequence continues at coordinate 404,235,279 of NC_057803.1, forward strand.
GCGGGATACTCAAGTCGAAGACGATCCTCCCTTTCCCAAGTTGCTTCATCCTCAGAATGGTGCGACCATTGTACTTTGAGAAACTTGATATTATGACGTCGAGTGGTACGCTCGGCCTGATCGAGGATACGAATGGGGTACTCTCGATATGTAAGATTATCTTGGAGATCAAGCGTTTCGTGGTCCACTCCACGGATAGGATCCGAGAAGCATCGCCTGAGTTGGGAAACGTGGAAGACATTGTGGACTCTGGAGAGGTGCGGAGGTAGTTCCAACTGGTAGGCAACTTCTCCTCGTTTAGCGAGAATGCGAAAAGGTCCAATGTAACGAGGAGCCAATTTGCCTTTGATACCGAAACGATGGGTTCCCTTCAGAGGGGTAACCCGAAGATAAGCCTTCTCGTCAACCTCGAAAGTCATAGCCTTATGTTTTCGGTCATATTGACTCTTTTGACGAGATTGGGCTGTTTTCAACTTTTCACGAACGATGCGAACTTGCTCTTCTGCTTCCTGAATCATATCCGGGCGAAAGAATTGTCTTTCCCTGGTCTCTGACCAGTTAAGGGGTGTTCGACACCGTCGTCCATAGAGAACTTCAAAAGGGGCTTTACCCAAGCTAGACTGATAGCTGTTGTTGTAAGCGAATTCGGCAAATGGAAGGCACTTCTCCCAATCCATTCCGAATGAGATAACAGAGGCTCGAAGCATGTCTTCTGGAATCTGGTTGACGCGTTCCACTTGACCACTCGACTGAGGGTGGAAAGCGGTGCTAAAGGAGAGACGGGTTCCCATAGCATTTTGGAAACTTTCCAAAAATCGAGAGGTGAAAAGACTTCCTCGATCCGAGTTAATTTCCAAAGGAACACCATGGAGAGACACTATCCGGGAGATGTATAAGTCTGCCAATTGACTAGCGGTTATACTCTCACGAACAGGTAGGAAATGGGCTACTTTGGAAAGACGATCGACAACGACGAAGATAGCATTATTCCCTCTCTTGGTCCTGGGAAAACCGGTAATGAAATCCATACCAATTTTATCCCATTTCCATTCAGGAATAGCTAAGGGTTGAAGGGTGCCAGCAGGCCGTTGATGCTCTGCTTTTACACGACGACAGACGTCGCAATTAGCAATATACTGAGCAATTTCTCTCTTCATCCTAGTCCACCAGAACCTCTGGCGTAGGTCCTGATACATCTTAGTACTACCGGGATGAATGGTGAGAGGAGATTCATGAGCCTCCTTAAGGATCAATCGCCTCAGGTTTCGCCCTTTGGGAACCACTAGTCGATTCCCGAAGTATATGACCCCTTGATCATTAATGGAGAAACAATTCGCAATTCCTTTCTTGATGTTTCTCTTGATGCGGGAGATTCCCGGATCTACCTTCTGTGCCTTGACGATCTGGTCCGTAAGGGTAGGTTTCGCCACCAAGGTGGAAAGAAAACCTTGAGGAACAATGTGAAGGTTAAGCTTCCGAAATTCCTCATGGAGAAGCGGTTGACTTTGTTGTAACATTAGGTTGTTACAATAAGATTTACGACTTAGCGCATCAGCCATGACGTTGGCTTTCCCTAGGGTGTAAGTTATTCCTAAGTCGAAATCTGTGATCAACTCAACCCAACGTCTTTGCCTGAGATTCAAATCCGGTTGGGTGAAAATGTACTTCAGACTTTGGTGATCAGTGAATATTTCGCAACGGTTACCGAGGAGGTAATGTCGCCAGGTCTTAAGTGCATAGACTACGGCTGCAAGCTCTAGATCATGAGTAGGATAATTCTCCTCATGTGGGTGCAATTGCCGTGAAGCGTAAGCAATTACATGTCGATCTTGCATGAGAATGCAACCTAATCCTTGTCGCGAGGCGTCGCAGTAGATAACAAAGTCCTTAGAGAAGTCTGGCGGTACCAGTATGGGAGCAGAAGTCAGGCGTCTTTTCAGTTCCTGAAAGCTGTGCTCACATTGTGGAGTCCATTCGAACTTTTTATCTTTCTTGAGGAGTTCGGTTAGAGGTTTAGCAACTTTGGAGAAGTTCTCGACAAAGCGACGACAATAGCTCGCTAAGCCCAGAAAACTCCGAACTTGCTTGACCGATTCAGGTGGAGTCCAATTAAGGACGGCTTGAACTCGCTCAGGGTTAACAGCAATACCTTTACCAGATATTACATGACCCAGATAGGTCACTTCCGACAACCAGAATTCACATTTAGAAAATTTGGCATAAAGGCGATGCTCTCGAAGTTTCTTCAACACTAGCCTTAGATGTTCGGCATGTTCCTCCTCTTTCTTGGAGTAGATGAGTATATCACCGAGATAAACTACGACGAATTTATCCAAATACTCCATGAAGATTGAGTTCATTAACCGAGAAAAGGTGGCTGGAGCGTTGGTTAAACCGAAGGACATGACGGTGTACTCGTATTGGCCATAACGAGTAACAAAGGCCGTTTTGGGAATGTCCCCGTTTCTGATTTTGATTTGATGGTAGCCCAACCTCAAATCCATCTTGGAGAAGACTGAGGATCCAGCGAGCTGATCATACAGGTCGTTGATCCTGGGGAGCGGATATTTGTTCTTGATTGTGACCAAATTGACAGGTCGATAATCTACAACCATCCGGTCCGTACCATCCTTCTTCTTGACGAATAGGACGGGGCAAGCCCACGGAGATGAACTAGGTCGGATGAAACCCTTTTTCAAGGACTCATCGAGTTGTTTCTTAAGCTCGGCTAGTTCTAGTGGTGCCATCTTATAGGGTCTTCTAGCAATCGGAACGGTTCCTGGGATGAGGTCTATTACGAACTCAACATCCCTGTCAGGTGGAACACCTGGCAATTCCTCTGGGAAGACATCCGGGAAGTCACGGACTACCGGAACGTCCTCAAGGTCTGGCAAAGGGCTGGCGTTAAGAGAATATAATTGTCGCTCGGCTAACCGGGTCAAGACATTGACTATCTTGCCCGAAGGATGAGTGAGTTGGATAGTCCTAGAGAAGCAATCAATTTTGGCATGATGAGCTGACATCCAGTCCATACCCAAAATGATATTAATATCTGAAAATTTGAGAGCTATCAAAGATGCAAGGAAAACAAGTCTGTCGACTTGGATTTCATTTCCATAACTTACCCTGGAGGTCTGCCATCTAGAACCGGGAGTAGAAATTTCCATAGTGGATGGCATGTCACAGAATGCGGTGTTATGCAAACGAGCATAGTTCTCGGATATAAATGAATGAGAGGCTCCTGTATCGAAAAGAACAGATGCCGGTTGGCAATTAACAAGGAGCGTACCAAGAACGACGTTGGGATCCTCTTGAGCTTCTTCAGCAGAGATACAGTTGACATGGCCACGTGCAGCGGTGGCCGGCTTGGCGTGGAACACTTTCCCTGTCGGCTTTCCACGGCTAACAGCTTTAGCAGATTGGTTGGGGTTGGTCTGGGGACACTCACACATATAGTGGCCAGATTCCCCACACTTGAAACAAGTCACGGAACTGGTACGTGGAGGAGCATTGTTGGTTGGACCCCCATAGGGCTTGGCTGGTGCAGACTGTTGAACGGGGCGAGGCGCCTGGAAGGATGGCCTCGGTGTGAACCTAGGTGGCAGGGCAGTGTTGGGCACCTACACGCGGCGCTTCTGAGGACCCGCACCGGATGAGGAACCCATGTCACGGCCATGCTTGTGTGTTGCGTCATAATCAGTCTGACCAGTCTCAGCACTGATGGCCTTGTTAACAAGTTTCTGAAAAGATGTGCACTCATGCAGACGGAGGTCGCGGCGAAGCTCAAGACTAAGTCCCTTACGGAACCTTGCTTGCTTCTTGGCATCAGTAGAAACTTCCTCAGTTGCATATCGTGCGAGGTTACCGAACTCCCTGCTGTAAGCATCCACAGAGAGTCGGCCCTGAGAGAAACTGCAAAATTCCTCATGTTTACGGTCCATGAGACCCTTCGGAATGTGATGTTCACGGAAAGCCTCGCTGAATTCAGCCCAAGTAGTGACATGGCCCGCTGGGCGCATAGCTCCATAATTCTCCCACCATAGACTGGCGGGGCCTTCAAGATGATATGCAGCAAAGGTGACCTTGTCAGCCTCAGCTACCAGCGCGGAACGCAGCTTGTGGGAGATACTGCGAAGCCAGTCATCAGCGTCGAGAGGCTCGACGGAGTGGTGGAACGTGGGTGGATGTAACTTGATAAAATCACTGAGTGACACCACGTTAGTCCTCTGATGGTGTGCTGTGTTCTGTTCAATACGCTCCAACAAACGGTTGGTCTCCCGCTTGTTTCTTTCGGCTTCCATCATAACCTCGGCTAGGGAAGGAGGATGAGGCAGATTTGCATTCCTGACTTCACTGCCTTCGGCCTGCTCTTGAGGAGCAGGGTTAGTGCGCGTGTTGACCATCCTAGGTAAACAAGACAATGATTTAGTCAGGATGATAAAATTCCGACATAGGATACAGAATGTAAGGAATAACTCGGAATGCAAGATGGTCATCCGTATGACATGGTAGATACAGAAACTGCTTCTTTATTCCATCGTCATACACACCATACAGGGTTTAGTACAAGACCAAACAAAGTACTATTACGGTGAAAAGAGGATTACATCTCATCGGAGGCATTCCCAGCTCCTATACATTATTTTTCTACACCTCCGGAAGGCGATACAGCTAGGTCATATCCCACGAGTCACGCAGGACGATAAACGACACAGCTAACACGAACTAGTGATACTACCACTAACTTAGACCGATCCGTAGTAGTCCTCGTAGAAGTCACCTCCATAGCCTGGAAGCTCAACATGATCATCCGGAAACAGACGATCTCGCGGAGCTTGTGGACCATAGGGGCTAGGATGAGGTCTTGGACCAACAGACGGTGGCCTGCGGGGACCGCGAGGTGGGGTGATGCCTCCTACATCACGCCAACCCATCACGTCTGGCAGAGCAGATCTCACAGGATAGAGATTGCGCATATCCGAATATCCAGCTTGCACCGCTGGTGCAAACCGAGTCAATGTGGCCCAGTGGTCAGCACGGGTATTGAAGAGCTCTAACCTCAAGGCCCGATTTTCACGGTCCTTATCCTCGAGCATCTCAGTAGTGGTGCGAGTCCGTGAATCCTCCTGGGTAGGGTCAGCATAGATAGCCTGGAGATACCCTTGTGCTCCCGAAAGTGATCCTGGCATATACCGGAAATCAGAGTCCCGAGATAGGCCAGACCTGACTCGCATGATGGTCATCATAGAGTAGGCGGCGTCCTGCACAGCCATCTCAATAGTAACCCCGAGTCCATAGGAGCAGTGAAGGGGCTCGGTGGACCCAGGATAAGGTGGAAATATCCTGACAGTGCAGAGATACTGGCTTTGATTAAAGTCTCGGAATTGCTCTTCGACCATGTACTTAGGATACCAACGGTATCCAGCCTCAGTCATTACCCTGACCAACATGGCAGTATGGCCGGGTACATCTAGGCATCGAGTCAGGCGAACCACTTGATTGAGGTCGCGAGTGGCCATCTGAAAGCACAATCATAATGCAAAGGCATTAGAATTTCTAGCAAAATTTCGGCAGCATAACAGCTGTAAATGCTCAAGAAGGATTTTGAGACATTTGACAAAGGATTTCATACACACTCAACATCATCATATCAAAGTTCTGAATCCATCCTAACAACATAACATGGTAGTAGAACTGAACTAGGCTTGTATCCATCAACCCTATAAGGTACTACTGATTAGTAACACGTGATCCTGATAGAGAGAATAGATCCTAATTCCTTAACCCCCGGTGGAAGAATAGACTGACTCATATCAGAATGTCATAAGATAAAGGAGTAAAAAGAGCCTTACGTTCCACCCACAAACAATTCCCCTACATATAACTAAAGAATTTCTAGACTCAACATCGACCAGTTTGGCTTGGAGAACCTACAGGCAGTTCGGCTCTGATGCCAACGCTGTCAGGACCCCGACTCGATGTCACATCGATCTAGCCGGTAACACCTCATATCACTTTGCGGCCTCACGCACGGTATCCCCACGGGTGTCGCCTTACCTTTGCCCGGGACCGTTTGCGCCTTTTGGCTCACGTATATGATAGTGTTGCTAGCATCCATATGATAAGGAGCCCGGGCTGACATGACTAGTCGTAAACCCAAAGTGGCACAGACTTACAGGGACAGGCATCCATGACCCAGCTTCGAACGTGTCGGTCATCAACAAGTGGGTCCGGGCTGTAGCACTGGGCTAGCAGGACTCCGGTAAACCGGGCTGTAGCGGGCTAACAGGACTCCGGTACTCAATGTGTGACATTTCCCCGAAGGGACAGACACCGGAACGAAGAAGGACACATGCCAGCCAGCCTAAGTGTTCCAGAGCAGTAGCAAGCTACCATGGCTCAGCGGTAACACTAGGAGACATTTCCTGGTAAGAGAGGCTACTAAAGATAAACAACTAGATAGTCAGATCCCACACATACCAAGCATTTCAATCATACACACAATATGCTCGATATGTGCAAATACAACAAGGCATCACAACATGACTCTACGACACAAGTACTTTATTTAAGGCTCAGAGAGCCATACATAACATACACAAAGGTACGGGTCACACAACCCAGCATTCAAGTCGTACAGTCATACAAACTAGCAGCGGAAGTAACTTGTCTGAGTACAGACAACTAGAAAAATAGAAGAGGCTTGGAAAGCCTAGCTATACTACGAGGTCCTTCACAAGCTCAGGATCACCACCTGGGCCTTAGCCTACTCATTGATGTCAACGTCTACGTAGAACCCATCAGAAGGGGTTGCAGCGTCTTCTGTAAAAATGTAAATTATAGCAACATGAGTACAAAGGTACTCAGCAAGACTTACATCAGATCCTACATACATGCATATTATCAAGAAGGGTTGGTGGAGTTATTGCAGCAAGCCAGCTTTGACTCTTGGCTAGGCTAACCTACGAGACTCCAACTTGAAATGGTTTGCGCACACGAGTCCGCTACTCACCACTTCAATACACTACCGAGGATTCACCTCCGTCTTCCTGCGGAAGAGCCCTCCTCGGCACTCACACTTACCTTGAGTCTTTTAATAGTTTCCGTTTACTTGTCTATGAACTGTATAGGCAACCAAGTAGTCCTTTACCGCCGACGCGGCTATTCGAATAGATCATGATAACCCTGCAGGGGTGTACTTCTTCATACACGCTCTCACCACTTACCGTCGTTTACACGACATGTACTCGGCAACCTTCAAGCGGAGGCCCAACGTGGGTGTCGGCCATGACCTACCTAATCACCTAAGCCTCCAGTCCAGGTTTATCGCCTATCCAGGTTCCATCCGTAGGGAGTCCGGCCGAGGTTTCCCATACGGCCCCGAACGATGTGAACAGGGTTCCCGAGATACATAACGGGTATTCGGTACACCCGGCCACGTACCTACCGCATCACAGCCCACCCCTACGGTCAGCGCTGTCCACAGCCTCCAGTAGGCTACAAACACCAGAAACTACTTGCAACTCCTGGACGGAGAACTAGGGTGAATAAGAAGCCGAGAGGGTCCATTGGTTTCGGGCCCAATGCATGGTAGTAGCTGATTCTTAAATCACACATACAGATCTCAGTGCTTAAGGTCGGCTTCAATGAAACAACCCACCATGTACTCCTACATGGCCTCTCATCGATACCTTTACCAAATCGTGTTCACCACACCACTCTCATTACCGACATAATCATTTCACTCTAGCCCATCACCCAGATGAACCAGACCTGACACGACTCTAAGCATAGCAGGCATAGCAAGGTAGGAACAACACATATATATGGCTCAATCAACTCCTACACATGCTAGTGGGTTTCATCTAGTTACTGTGGCAATGACAGGTCATGCAGAGGAAGTGGGTTCAACTACCGTAGCACACAGCAGTTTGAAACGCGTTGTCTTAATGCAGTAAAAGAGAGCAGGAGCGAGAACATGGGATTGTATCGATATGATCAAATGGTTGGTTGCTTGCCTGATGGTTCGATGCACTGATACGGTTCTTCGTTAGGGTAATCACGATACTCCTCGGAGGCAGAACCTGCCGCAAAGAACACCGATACACAACCATCACCAAACAATGTGCATCAATATGATGCATGCATGAAACATAGCAATATGAGTGTGTTGGGCTAATGCAACTAAGACCAGAAGGGTTTGAACCAATTTGAATCAAAGATTCAAATTTCAAACTCAAACATGGCCCTTTAAAGTGTTTTCCTTGTTCTGTATTAAACATCAGGTTAACTTGTATAATCATGCATGAAAATAGTACAGATGGATAGATTGGATTTTTCTGATCATTTTTCATATATAATTTGTCTGATTTGGAGTTACAGAGTAAAAGTTATGAATTTTTAAAGTTTAAACTATATTCTGGAATTTCCTATATTAGATTAATTACAGAAAATCAATTATTGCGTCAGCCTGAAGTCAGTGTGACGTCAGCAGGTCAACGGAACATGTCCAGGTCAAACCTGACAGTGGGTCCTGCGTGTCAGGGTGATTAATTTAATTAAAGTTTAAATAAAACTAAACCTGTTTAATTAACAGGGCTGGGCCCCACCTGTCATTGACTCAGGGGAGTCAACCAGGGCCCACCCGTGGTCAAACCCGGGTCGGCTGCACCAGCGTTTAGCCGCCGGCGGGCCCGACGCGGCGGCGGAAGTGGTTTTGGCTGTTTCGGCCACCAAATGGGTCGCGGAGACCACCGGAGTGGAGCTGAAGACGGGCCACAGCTCTTGGTGGAGTCCGTTGGGGTCGGGGTGGCCGGAGTTGGCGCCGGCGATGACTTTGGCGGCCACCGGTGTTCGGCCGAAGACGAACTTGACGCTAGAGGGGTCAGTGAGGCGCGGGGAGTAGCTAGCTAGGTGCTACGTGACACGGTGAGTATGATGGACACCGTGGAGTGGTCGGAGGGTGACCCTGAGCACGTCGGCGACGAGCTCCACGGCGGTGGGTGCGGTTGAGCTCCGGGAGGTCGCTACACGGCTCGGGAGCAAGAAAAGGAGGGGGGGAAAGATGGCTAAGCTCACAGTGAGTGCGACGAAGCCCTTGGTGCGGCCGGAGATGGACCGGAGCGACGACGGCGTTGAAGGGGATCTCCGACAACGGCGGTTCGGGCGAGGTCGTTGCGGTGGACTCGGGCGTTGCGAGCGCTCGGGGCTCGGCTTGCTCGATGGAGTGGACAGCGGCGGAGGTCCTGGACATGATGAGAGGACGCACGGGCGGCGGGAAGCACGGCTACGACGAAGGCACGGCGATGGTGGCGTCGGTCATGGCGAGGGAGCGCGAGGGGGAGGAGCTGGAGAGAGGAGGGGTGTCTGGGGGGTTCGGGGGAGCGAGGGAGGCTGATCCACGACGTCACCGGGCGCGGGGAGCGGCAAGGCGGCGAGCAGGTGCGTGGCGCGCGCTGCGGTCGCCGTCGGGCACCTGCCTGCCTGCCTGGCCGGCAAGCAGCTCGCTGGAGCGGCGCTGGGCTGGGCCGGCAGGTGGGCCGGAAGCAGGCGTCAGGTAAGTTTTTCCATTTCTTTCCGTTTCTGTTTTTTTTAATACTTCTGCAACTTTGTTGAATTAAATAAAATACTTAGGCAACTCCTAAAATCACCAAACTACTCCTGGTCCATAGTTGGATTATTTCCAACATGAAACATTTTAGTTTGGAGATATTTGAGCATTTAAATATTTTATATAATTTTAAATGCCCAAATTCAAATATTTATGATTTAATTCAAAAACCCTAAGATGGCCTAGGAAAATGTGCATCACTTTTGGCAGAGGTTCTGAACCAAGACAAAAAATGATGGGCATTTTAGAAGGGCATTTCAGGTTCATTGAAAAAGTTTTTAGTAAACCCTAATTGGTTTCAGAGGGGACTGGGGGTTCTGTCATCCCCATTTCAGGTTTCTGATGAAAGAGTAAACATGATGCAACACTCTAATGCATGGCTAACTAGGATGTGACAATCTGGTACACTTATCCTGACTAAAGTTGGTCCTCGCCTGCCAAAGGCTCTGGTGGTGATGCTGGCTTGGGCTCCACAATGACTTCCTCCCTGCCGTTGGACTGGTCTTGGTCTCGTTGCACCGAAACGGGTGCCTTTGCTTGATGCTCTCGCCTGCGCTTGCTCCCTTTGCACCAAAGAGGAAAGGAGGACACTGCACGGCTGGCGCCCGCCTGGCGCCTTTGGTCGTCATGGCTTGCGTCACGGGCACCTCGTGAGGTACCCCGCCTTGATCTCTCCGCCTCCTCGCGAGCCAGCCTGATGAGGCCGTGCCTGAGGAAGCTCCGTGTCATCCGCCCCGCGAGGCTTGGCCCCTCGCGAGGGTCTTGGGTCTGTGTTGATGAAGATGGGCCGCACTGGGCCCCCTTTTGAGCCACGCCGCAGGCCGCAGGCTGGCAAGTCTGGGGACCCTCATTCCTAGAACGCCGACAATGTGATCATCTTTGTCGCTCGTGATGATACCATTTGATTGTTTTCTCTCAACGAGAAGGGCGAGTTGGATGCCATCTCTCAGATTCCAGTCGTTTGTGAATATCAAGACGTCTTTCCAGAAGAGCTTCCAAGAATGCCTCCTCACCGGCCAGTTGAATTCCTCATCGATCTTGAGCCTGGCACGGAACTTGTTTGCAAATGTCTTTACAAGCTTGGACCGCAAGAGTTGAAGGAGCTGAAGAAACAACTCGATGAACAAGAGCGTATGGGTCTAATCCGACCAAGTTCTTCTCCTTGGGTTGTGGTGTTCTTTTTGTCAAGAAGAAGGATGGCACGGACCGACTTTGTGTTGACTTCCGTCCATTGAACAAGAAGACCATAAAGAACAAGTACCCACTTCCCAACATCAATGAGCTATTCGAACAACTCAAAGGTGCTCAAGTATTCTCCAAGTTTGACCTCCGTATGGGCTATCATCAGATTCGCATTCGTGAACAAGATATCCTCAAGATAGCATTCAGAACAAGCTATGGTTCTTATGAATACACTGTCATGTCTTTCGGCCTTGTCAACGCTCCTCCAACGTTCTCTCGCATGATGAACTTCATCTTAACACAAATGACTTCGTCTTGGTCTATATTGATGACATTTTGGTCTTTTCCAAGAACAAGGAGGAGCATGCCAAGCACTTGAGATTGGTGCTGGACAAACTCAGAGAACATCAGTTCTATGCGAAGTTTTCAAAGTGCGAGTTTTGGCTCGATGAGGTTCTCTACCTTGGGCATATCATCTCCGCCAAGGGCATAGCTGTTATTCCTGAGAAGGTGTCTACAATTGTTAATTGGGAACCGCCTCAGAATGTGATGCAACTCCGCAGCTTCCTTGGGCTCGCAAGCTATTGTTGAAGATTCGTTGAGAATTTCTGTAAGAATGCGAAGCCTCTTTCCAACCTCCTCCAGAAGCATGTGAAGTATGTCTGGATGCCTGATTGTGACATCGCTTTCAACACCCTCAAAGAGAAGTAAGTAACAGCTCTAGTTCTGACTCCTCCTAATGAATCCAAACCATTTGAGGTTTTCTGTGATGCTTCCCTGCAAGGTCTCGGTGTTGTGTTAATGCAAGAGAAGAAAGTTGTGGCCTATACCTCTTGCCAGTTGAAGCCCAACGAAAAGAACTACCGCACTCATGACCTCGAGTTGGCGGCAGTTGCCGATGCTCTTCTAACATGGAGACATCTCTTGCTGGGAAGAAAAGTGGACATCTTCACTGATCATAAGAATCTCAAGTACATCTTCACTCAGCCCAACCTCAACCTTAGGCAGACTCCTTGGGTCGAGATGATTCAAGAGTATAATCCGAGTATTGAATATACTCCAGGCAAGGCCAATGTAATTGCTGACGCTTTGAGCTGGAAGTCTTACTACAGCAGTTTGATTCTCAAGCCTTTTCAACCGGATCTTTGTGAAGCTTTCCGCAAACTTAATCTCCAAGTTGTTCCTCAAGGATTCCTTGCCAACCTCCAAGTCTCTCCTACTTTGGAAGATCATATTCGTGAGGCTCAACTTCTTGATGCCATGGTGAAGAAGGTGAAGATTGGGATTGCCAAGAGCCAACCCAAGTATAAGTGCTATCGCCTTGATGACAAATATACTCTATTCTTCGAGGATTGCATTGTTGTTCCTAAAGGTGACCTCCGTAAAGTCATTATGAACAAGGCTCACAATTCACTCCTACCTATTCATCCTGGAAGTACAAAGATGTACCGTGACCTCAAGCAGTCGTATTGGTGGACTCGAATGAAGCGCGAGATTGCTCAGTTCGTGAATGAATGTGATGTCTGCAGAAGAGTGAAAGCAGAACACCAACGGCCAGCTGGTCTCCTCCAACCTCTTGCCATTCTAGAATGGAAGTTTTACCATATTGAGACGGACTTCATGACTGGATTTCCCATGTCCAAGCATGGCAATGATGCTATCTTTGTTGTCATCGACAAGCTCACTAAAGTGGCTCATTTTCTTCCTATCAAAGAATCTATTGCAGCAGCTCAGTTGGCAGAGCTATATACCTCCAAGATTGTCTCTTTGCACGGAATTCCGCAGTTGATATCTGCAGATCATGGAAACATCTTTACTTCTAAGTTTTGGGATTCTTTTCGGAAGGCCATGGGCACCAACATTCACTTCAGCACAGCCTTTCATCCTCAAACTAGTGGCCAAGTCGAGCGAGTAAATCCAATTCTTGAAGATATGCTCAAGGCATCTGTCATTTCTTTCGGTATGAAGTGGGAAGATTGTATTCCATATGCCGAGTTCTCCTACAACAACAGCTTCCAAGCGAGTTCGGGTAAGGCCCCATTCGAGATTCTCTATGGTAGAAAGTGTTGTACCCCTCTTAACTGGTCAGAGACTGGTGAACGCCAACTCCTTGGCAATGACTTGATCACAGAGGCTGAAGAAATGTGCAAAGTCATTCGTGAAAATATCAAAGATGCGCAATCGTACCACAAGAGTTACTATGATAGCAAGCATCGTGACTTGGCTTTCGAGATCGGAGACCATGTCTACCTCCGCGTCTCTCTAATGAAAGGTACTCGTCGCTTCGGTATCAAAGGGAAGCTTGCCCCTAGATACGTGGGTCCTTTCAAGATCATTGGCAAAAGAGGTGATCTCGCCTATCAACTTGAGCTTCCATCCAACTTTGCAAATGTGCACGACGTGTTTCACGTGTCTCAGCTTCGCAAGTGTTTCAAGACTCCTGACCGCACCGTCAACTTCGAAGAGATTGATCTCCAAGAAGACCTGTCTTATCATGAGCATCCCGTTGCTATCCTTGAAGAAACTGAGCGCATGACTCACAACAAGCCTATCAAATTCCTCAAAGTGAAGTGGTCACATCATTCCGACCGTAAAGCCACCTGGGAACGCGAGGACCACCTCCGTTCCGAATATCTGGAGTTTTTCCAGTCCTAGATCTCGAGACGAGATCCTTTCGTAGTGGTGGAGTGTTGTAATGCCCCATATGTAACTTGCCATATTTGTATTCCAACTCTTGCCATTTTCGGCTCTAAGTTATGATATTCCACGTGGTTGGGTTTTGTCTTCGTTTTGCATTTTGTCCATGTCATGCATCTCATATCATGTCATCATGTGCATCGCATTTGCATAAGTGTTCGTCTCATGCATCCGAGCTTTTTCCCTGTTGTCCGTTTTGCGACCCGACACTCCTATGCCCTCCGGTGCCTCCCTTTTGCCTCTTTTCGTGTGCGAGTATTAAACGTTCTCAGATTGGACCGAGATTTGCCAAGCGGCCTTGGTTCACTACCGGTAGACCGCCTGTCAAGTTTCGTGCCATTTGGAGTTTGTTTGATACTCCAACGGTTAACCGAGGATCCGTAAAGGCCCCGTGTGTGTTGCAGCCCAACGCCCTTTTCAAAGTGGCCCAAAACCCATCCAAACCCCCTCCATCCTCTCGGCTGTTCGATCACGATTGCGTGGCCGAAAACCACACTTCATTTGGACTCTCCTAGCTCCTTCTATGTATAAATATGTGCCTCCCCCGTCCAAATCACAGATGAAACCCTAAAATTTTCCCCTCTCCGCACCGGACGTGTCCACCCGCTGCTGGACACACTTCGCGCCGCCGCCCACAACCTATGGGCGCCTGACACGTGTCCCCACCGCCACCTCGCCGCCGCCGGCCCGCTCGGCCCACGACGGGCCCCCGAAGCCCGTGTCTCTTCTCCCCCGCACGCCCGTTCTCCTCCTTGCCGCCCGGCGCCGACGCGGTGCCGCACCGCCGCAGCCGCCATCGCCGGCCGCCGTCAAAGCCGGTGAGCCCTGCCTAACCCGGCGACG
>NC_057803.1:404250154-404252458 GCF_018294505.1 Triticum aestivum
CGCCGTGCCGCGCCGCCCCGGCGACGCGCTGCCGGAGCCCGTTGGCTGCGCCGTCCTCGCCCCAACGCCGGCGAGCGCCACACCCTCTGGTGACTCCAGCCACCGCGTCCCTCTACTCCGGCGGAGCTCCGGCTGCCTCAAAGTCCGTGCCGCCCAGATCTGGATTTGAGCAAACCCTAGGGTGGACCCGTTTTCTCTCTAAGTCATTTTGCATTATTTTTTCTAGCTATGTTCATCGCATCATAACTCCGCATCCGTAGCTCCGTTTTGGGCGTGTTATATATCAAATTGTTCGTTAGGATGTCCTCTTCATTTCATTTAATTGCACCATGATTGTTTGAGTCCATCTTGATGCCTAAAAGGCTGTTGCAGAAGTGCTATAAAATGTTAGTTTATGTTTCTTATCAGATTATGAGCATTTGTCATTTTTGCCATGATTATTGTCTTCCTCCTATGAACTTGAGCACTACATGTGTTTTGGGCTATGCCATGCCATCTTTACAGGGGTGTATGCCATGTATTTTTTTGATCAATGTGGTGACTAGCACATGCATGCAAAGTAGCTCTCGTGATGTTGCTGATTTCAGGGACTTAGAATTCTTCTAAGTCATTTCCCTGATGTTATTTTTATGCCATCTATTCTTGTTGCTATAGAGTGATCCAGGCCTCTTTTGAGCATGTTCAGTAAGGATGATTTTTAGATATTGTTATGCTCTATCCATCCATGTCTTTGTTTGCAATTATGGAGTACCATAGCATGACTCAATCTTGCTCTACTTTTGCTATAAAATGTTCCTGTTAGATTGTTTACGTGTTAATCAATTTTGCCAAGGTTGTTATAGTTGATCCATGCATGCTATGAGATTGTTTTTGCCCCGGTTGGCTTCTTGAACATGTCTTCTTGCTAGGTGTATGCTTACTTTTTCATGCAATGCCTTGTGGTGAGTGCATCGAGCTCGCAAACATGCCTACGTAACTCTCTTTATGCCATATCCAGTTTTCTGCTAAGTCTGAATCTGTTAACGAAACTTGCTATGTTTACATGGGTTCCATTATATCTTGTGATCCTTTTTGTCTTATGGTCAGTAAGGGACTTTTGTTATATGCTTTGAGTAGTTTCATGCCATGCCTTGCTTTGCTATGTCATGATCCTGCAGCATGTTGATATCTTGCTCCAAACTTTGCTTCTTGATGTTAGTTCCTGGCATGTTGTTATTTTCACTAAGTCTGTGGTGTTGTTATATTTTGCACTTTTGCCATGCTTGTTTGAGCCTGCTATTGTGTGTTTTAGCTGTAGCTCAGTGTTCATCATTTGTCAAGTATCTTGAGTGGATCACTGCCATGTGCTTTGTTGCTATGTTGGAGTGCAGTAGGTTAGTTTCTTGTTGCATTCTAGATGGCACCGTGTTGTTAATCGCAGGATTGTGCCATTTTTGCTTTGCTTGCCATTTGCAAACCATGCCTCCGATTCCGGTGATCTTTATATCGATTTCGACCGAAATCAACTCATCTTTCCAGCAGCGCACTTGGTTTGCCAAGTTGATGCCTGGTTCAATATTTTCCTTCCGGAGCACGCATATGCATTGCATTTTACATCCTGCATATCATGCCATGTTTTGCATCATGTTGCTTGCACATTGCACCGTGGTTGATTGTGTTTCCCTTGCTTGTGTTCTTGCCTTGGGTAGAGCCAGGAGATGAGTACGTGATCGAGGAACCCGTTGAGTATGCTTACGAGGATGAAGCTTACGTCAACTCGGAGAACTTTGCAGGCAAGATGACCATACCCTCGAAATCACTTCTATCTTTGATTGCTAGATGCTCGCTCTATTGCTATGCCTATGCCGCAATACCTACCACTTGCCTTATCATGACTCCCAAATTGCCATGTCAAACCTCTACCACCTTGTCCTAGCAAATCGTTGTTTGGTTATGTTACCGCTTTGCTCAACCCCTCTTATAGCGTTGCTAGTTGCAGGTGAAGATTGGAGTTTGTTCCTCGTTGGAACATGTTTATTGTTGGGATATCATTATTATATCTTGTTTACTTTAATGCATCTATATACTTGGCAAAAGGCGGAAGGCTCGGCCTTATGCCTGGTGTTTTGTTCCACTCTTACCTCCCTAGTGTCCGTCATACCGGTGTTATGTTCCTTGATTTTGCGTTCCTTACGCGGTTGGGTTATAATGGGAACCCCTTGACAGTTCGCCTTCAATAAAACTCCTCTAGCAAGGCCCAACCTTGGTTTTACATTTGCCTAACAACCTATAACCTTCCCTTGGGTTTCCGTGAGCCCGAGGGTC
>NC_057803.1:404600264-404637802 GCF_018294505.1 Triticum aestivum
CCTTAGCGGGGATGGAAGATTGGACGAGATTATGCATGGACAAAGATGGACAAGCGAATATGTGTTGTGGGAAGTGAACAGGTGATGATGACTACAACACGCCGCTTGACTTACGAGACACATACCAGCAGCGTATGGTCATGTCGATGCCAGACAACTTGCTTGAGTGATCACAATACTGGTACTCCCTACAATGCTATGCCCTAACTTGCTTGAGTAGAGTAGTAGAGTAGGACTCTGCTCTACTACCAGCACCAGAGGAGTAGTATATTCTAATCTAAAATAGTTACAAACTTCAATGCTCGAGCGTGGAACGACTATGAACCGTGCTCAAAGACTGTGTCTACGTGGTGTTTGGACATGGGCGACAACCTCAATGCCAACGGTGCTGCTCCCATTGCACCGTATGTGTTTCTGTCCTTCCTGTTTGAAATCGTGGTAGAAATCATGTTTCTACTCTGTATCCTACTACTATGCTAGTCCACATGATTAGTTTCATCTATGTTATAGCCGTCATGATTTATTTTGTGCTTATTCGGATTAAATCTCGTAGTAACTTGCTCATATATTCAACTGGCGCAACATCCCCTACAGCCACTCACGTTTCATGGACGGCCTGGTCGATGTTGGAATTTTGCTAGTAGGCCTTCATAAGGTGAGCTCTTTTACCACTTGTATGAGCATGAGAAGAGGAGACCTACACGCGCGCTCCTCCTCCTCACTCGCCTCACCATGCCACACCTCGTCACGACGCGCCGCGGGTTGCGGGATTGAGCCGAGGACAGAGCTATACTCCCACGACCTACCCGACCCACACTATATAGTTTCTCACCATCATTCCAGATCATTGCGCCGCCAAGCAAGTCTTCTCCATCCCTCCTTTCGGTGTGCACCGGGAGAAGGGACAGCAGGCCTCCGGACCCCCGCCTCTTGTGATCCTGTACGGGGGAGGGGCGATCAGGTTTTTGGGGAGTGCACTCGCGCGACAACTGGCAGTGATGACTTCGCGAACGATGACTTCTTCCCCGACCTCGGCAACCTCATCCTCGACATGGGCGACAACGTCAACGCCGGCAACCAGTGAGATACAGGGTGTAGGAAGCGGTTTGGGAATTTGCATGCCTTTCCAACCAGTGAGATACTCCGTACAAAGTACGATAGAGAAATAACCATAGAGAAGGAAGCTAAAAGTAAACAATCAAACAAGCATTTTTGCATTTGTTTTGCATTGAATCGTTTCACAAGCTTGACTAGTGATGTTTTTCTACTTTTACAAAAACTGCATCGTAATGTTAAAACGTGCATTTGCATGTACAAAAGTAATAGTAGTACTCCCTCCGTCTAGGTGTATAAGTCTTCCCTCCTTCTTGGTCACGGTGCACAACCAAAGATGACTTATTGACCTGGACGGAGGGAGTAGCACAGTCTGCAAGCATATATCAAGAAAGACGTGTAGTGCGATAGTATATAGTAAAGTTTGTGCTATATGCACGTACTTGCAAAATGCGTACGAATACACAAGGTTTCCAAACTTTCCCTTTTACATACTTAATTAAGGACGCTAAAAATTCCTGAATGTTCGGGATTTATCATTTGCGTCCCAAAACTAATGAGATCGCCTTACGAAACAAAAATTATACTCCTCCTAAAAGCCACGACGCTCGCAGGAGCGCTTGCGGCGCGCCACGAGTGCCCTGGAGCACGGCTGTTTCCCAGCGCGCCGACACAACGCCTCTTCCTCAGCCTCGCAACTCGCGAGGTGCTGATTGGCGGCTTGCTGGCGGGCGAGCGCGATCTCACCGGTGTGGTGATCCGGCGCCAACAGGTACTCCTCCTCGCTGGAAGCGTGCACCCGGTCCACGTACCGCCAAGTGTAGATGAGGCGCTTAGGCCCGACTGCACTCAGGGCGTCGGCACGGGCGTCCTCCGCCACCCTCAAGGCCCTCGCACGAGCCTTCTGCCAAAGAGCCAATTGCCTGACTCTCTCGGACGCGATATAGGCCTCCCATGCAGCTTGTTTCGTGGTGCGCTTCTCTTCCTCGGCCTTCTTCCCCGCCTCTATTTTGGCGCGCTCTGCTGGAGGCAAAGCCTCCCACAAGGCGACATCCATTTCTTTCCAAAGCTCCTCAAGGCTGGGGGGCTCGGTGGGCGGCGCGACGTTCTCCTTGTAGCGGGGAGCTGACGTGTCCTCCGGCGCACGTGCTGGCGAGATTGGGAACGCCGATGCGTCACGGAGAGGATCGGAACACCGACGCGTCCTCCTCGACTAGTGGCGGCAAGGAGCGGAACACCGACGTGTCCTCCTCGACTAGTGGCGGCGAGGAACGGAACGTCGACGCGTGACCGTCCGCGCGGTGCAGCGAGGGGCTCCTAGGGCTTGGGAGGGGCGATGCCATGGTGGTCGACATGAGAGGGAGGGGGAGGATATAGCGACGAACGTGAACGTGAGGGGGAGGAGATAGCGATGTCGTGGGAGGCGCAGTATTTATAGCGAGCAATGGCACACATACGTAAGAGATGGACTAAGCTGCACTGACTTAACTGCCGGTCCAGTTGCGTCACTGACATGTGGGCCAGACCCCTGTTGGGCCCATATGTCAGTGACCGAATGCACGTGTAGTTAAGTAACAACTACGTGGGCATATTTGTTGGAGTAAATTACGGGGGAGCGAAGGGGTGGAAATATTGCTGGTCACAACGGATTGGATGAGCGTGGGGGGAGGAGAGTCATGCATGCAGTGGAGTGGTGGGACTGCCAGAGGGAGAAGGAGAGTTTGGCAGGCATATTGTTTCCACACATGGAGGGGAAAAGATTTGGAGACGAACGAGCTTCCTACAGGTATGGGGAACGGTGCATAATAAGTCATCTTGCATGCCGGGCTAGGTATAGTCTCAAGTCATTAAAAAAACATGCCCCACACATGTTCATATTTCAAGGTGCACTAAATTATAGCATGCGATGATTAAGGCTGGCCATAATGGTGGTATCTTAGCTGGTATCATGCACACGGGAATAGCAAACATGCTGATGTGGCAAAGAATTAAAGAAGAGAGGGGGCTTAGAGTAACTAGTGTTCATGCATGCATTGGTAAACACATTTTTTTGTGGAGAACGACAGCACTAGTTGAGTACTTTTGCAGACTTCAAAAACTATTCCACAATGTGTCAACATTCACAATGTCAAATCAATATTTTTACACTCATTATAAAATGTAGTTCTTATACTCATTATAATCAGTACTCCCTTCGTCTAGGTGAGCAAGTCATCTTAGATTGTGCACTGTGACCAAGGAGGAGGGTAAAACGAGAGATCTTAATGTTTATTTGCTAATTAATAGCATTACTTGCAATGAACTAACCACTGCATGTCGTGTTTGGTAGTCTCAAGTCATTAAAAGCATGCACACCCACATCTCCTATTGGTTGATATGTCAAGAAACAAGAAACGAGGTAGAAGTTAATGCACCGCGCCTAAGTGTTTTGGGAGTATTGTAGATATTGATATTTTTAGTATAGATTTGGTCGTGGGATTTCATTGATGCCTGTCAAAGCGTTAACAGGTCTGCTATGCGTGACCTGAAGATGAAAGCGTTGAGCATCTCGAAGTTGATCAACAATCTTCAATTGTCAAAGATTAGCCGTTCGGCCAATAAGGTGGCACACTTAATCGCTAAGTATAGCTTTGACAATAGATTAGATGGTATTCTTGTAAATAACGTACCGCCCTGTGTGGTGAATATTGTATCGAATTAGTGTACTGGTGTGTCTGGTTAATTAATATAAGGTGGTGTTCAAAAAAAGTATAAATTTGGTCAAACACTTTGCAAACGGTTGACGGGAGTAAAAAGGACCAGTGGGAGTATCATGCATGCAGAGTAGGCAAAAAATTGCTTGTCTAAAAAAGGCAAAAAATTGCTCATTTATAGCCGGTCGAAGTCTCAAAGGGCGCGACCGCGTGAGGGGCGAAGGTCGTGGGAGGCGCTACGTTTGACGGAATTAAGTGAAGTTACATCCACGCGCCGGCATGGCATGCGAACAGGCAGAAGCTATACCGTCAGGCCTACGATATGGGTCTAGTAGACATGACATCTAGTGGGTCCCGCATAGTTCTCGAGAACTCTTTGGGGGCTTGCAGCCGTTTATCCACCGGGCAAGCCAGCAACCCCACGCCATTTGCACGCCCTACTCATCCCTGTCTTCTACCTTACAACAGTTCGCTCCTAGTCGTCCCGTCCTTTCACATTAGTTCGCTCCCAGTTTTTTTACGGGGTACAACAATTCAACTTCTCCTAACCCTCCTCCAAAATCCATGGCCTCCCAAATCTCCATGGTCGCCGCTGAGTACCAGGTTAGAGCCATCACCGGCGATCAGTTCATCGTCATCTACACACGTGGATCCGAGACGGTGAAAGCATGGCTTGCTCGCTTCCTACACATGTTCAACAGTTCAACGGATGAGTGGGTCGCCGGGCTAGATGTTGAGTACACCATAGTCCTGGGACGAGAGAAGGATCTAAAGGACGAAGAGAGGAAGAAGCCCGCCGTCATCCAGGTTTGCATACATAACGTTTGCTTGGTCTACCACATATGCCATGCCGACATTGAGTGCCAGGATTTTAAGAACTTCCTCAAGGACAAAAGAGTGAAATTCGTTACTGTAGGCTTTAAGAACGACAGTGACGTCCTGCGTCGGATAGGTCTTGTTGTAGGCCACCCCTTCGATCTCCAGAAGGAAAGCCTGGTGTCCTCCTCTCAACCTTCAATGCTGACCCTGGCAGCAGCCATGATTGATCCTTCGTACGCTAAACTGAAGAAACCTCATCACGAGTTTCATCATGCATGGGAGTCGAAGACATTAGATGAAGATCACATCCTGTACGCAGCAATGGATGCCTACCTTTGTTTAAATACCTACAAGGGTTGGATGAAGAAGCAGAGCCTAGTGTCCGGTTCAAGCAAAGAAGCGTCGGCGAAGAGGAACAGGAAGAGGGACGAGGACGAAGTCGAGGACGTGGACTCGGACTCCAAGTAGGTGGCAGTGCCGTCGCTCATGCTGGTTCTACCGCAGTGTCAAGCGGACTAGTTGCTTATTAGTTTATTTTCAAGGGTGTGTTGTGTTGAGGCCCCAACAGAACTATGTTTATGTTCTTTCTCGTTATTTGAACTCTTTAGTACGTACAGTAGTACTAGTACTATGTCTTACTATTGTTCTTCTTGCAGTTGGTACTACTGCACGTATCTTCGTGTTCCTACTATACTTAATATGTTCGTACTAGTAGTATAATTTGGGTCAGTCGATTTGTGAAAGAAGTTCGACGGAGCGAAGGAAGAAGACGGCAGAAGAGGTGGAAGAAGCCCTTCTAGCCATCCATGTTGCATCAAACGGTTCACATGAGTTGACTGACCCAAATTGCTCCTTCAGATTGCAGGATCCACGTGGCATTCAAGGTCTCGAAGGTAGATTCCGCGTCCGCACCCGGTTTGCGGGCTCGACGCGCGCGCGACCGGCTTCCGACGCGACAGCCACCATGCGTGCCTCCTCCGCGCGGGCGGAGACGACAATGACACGCTAGTTCCTCCTCGCCGGCGTGCTGGAGCACGCGCTCGTCCTCCTCTTCGTACACTGCTGCTCCACCAGCTGCTCGCGTGCTTGGCAGCGCGGCGGCATCGCGAGGAGGGACTGCAGACGACGTGAGCGGGCGAGCCTTCAGCTTCATGGCACAGGGATGACGGCGACACGGCGGTGATGGGCGAGAAATTGTTGGCCGGAGCAGGCGGGCGCCGGCATGCGCAACGGCGGCGGCGACATATTCATGAGTGCGCGTGTGGGAGCTTACTTTAGTTTTATATATAAGGTTTGTCAAACTTAAAAGAAAACCGTACTAGTACACGTAAACATTAGACTTAGGCAGCGCTTTTATTAGTTACTAGCTTATGTTCTTTCCCATTGTGACCATCCTTAGTACCGCAATCACGATACGGAATCCTGTGCAAGCGCGTGAACCGCGGCCGCGTGGTCGATCGAACGGTGCGTCACCGTGTCGCGCTCGAAGGACATCCATTGAACCTTTTTGTGTGTGTGAAAACAATCCTCGAATATTACTCAACTTTTTTTTCCTGCGAAAGTTCTTGACGCTGCAATATTTCCATATATTTGATTTAGCTCCAGTTCGTGTTTATTTGGATTTGGACGTTTTAGGTGCGCCCTAGTTTTTTTAATACTGATTTTGTGTGTGTGACTGAGAGAGAACATGTTTATGTGTCCATATGTGTGGTGTGGCGGAAGGGCAATGTGGAAACGGTGTGCGTGTGATACAGACATAGAAAGGTGTGAATGTGCAAATGATCGTGCATGAGTGAGACATAAACAGATGCCGATATGTTGTGTATACATGAGAGAACGGTCTTCTAGTTTACTTGTGTGTATGTGTGAGAGAGAGAGGGAGAGAAAGAGACAGAGAGAGGAGCATCCTTAACACAACAACCATCTCTCTCGATTCGTCCGTCCCTCGCATGGTCGCATGCAACACATGCATCAACGCGCACATTTTGACACCCTCACCCGACCCCTGCCCACCTCAAGGCCCGCACAATCTCTTCGTGAATACCCATTTCTCTCCTTAGGTTTGTTTTCTCTCAATATCTGACACACACACGCACACACACACAGACACATACACAGAGAGAGACACACGCAGCACAACACACACACACACACTCCCCCGAGCACACAATTCATCCCCATCCAAGGTTATACGGTGACCACTCTCGCTTGTGCTTCTTTGCACCCCAACATGCACAACACCTCAATCTTCAAACAGGGCAACGAGCAGTTCGAAGACGGCGACCACACCGCGCTAGAGAATGCGGGGTCATTTGGACGCAGGGTGATGTGACGACGGCTGACTGACTCCTCCCCCACCCTCTCTCTCTCTTGCACAAAAATTACCAATCCCTCTCTCCCCTGCACAAAATTGTCAATCCCTCAACCCACGAGATCCTTCCCCTCTCGTCCATGTTTTTCCTGCTCTCTCATCAAACATGTTGTCTCTTCTCCTTCCACAATCTAGATGCACATGCATCTCATGTATATTACATGTATGCATCTTTCTCACAGACCTAACTTCTTCCTCTCTCTTTCTCTCTCTATCTCTCTCTCTGTCTCGTTAGGTTTGTCTCCTACTCTCTTGTCCACATACATACAATCTTTCCCTCCCTATCTGCTCCATCTTCAAAAGCTCTCTCCGCACGTTTCATTCACACATTGGGATATGTCAAAATGTTGCTTCTATAATGGCTGATGTAGAGTTATGGTTGTTCTTGTTGCATCCTACAAAGTAATAACTATGAAATGCATTTAGATTCTCATTTGACTGGGATTATGTGAGTTTGAGCATGTTGTGAAGTACTATAGACCTTGTATACATCTTGGGATTCGACAATGATTGTAACTATTGAATTGTATAGACCATTACATTCGAAGTCAATAGCCTAATATATTTATTTCACAATTTCAACAAATGATTAGTTCACTACAAACTAATAAAACAAATGTGTACTCCCTCCGTTTTTATTTAAGTCCGCGTATTAGCATTGGTCAAAAAAGCTTATAACAGAGTCAAGTTTTGTAAACTCTCAGAAAGCTTATAACAAAAAATATTAACATATACAATAACAAATAAATACCATTAGATTCATTATTGAATGTACTTTCACATCATACATATTTGTTATGGTAAATGTTTATATTTTTCTATAAACTTGGTCAAACTTTAGGAAGTTTGACTTCGGTCAAACCTAATATGCAGAGTTTACTACTACTACTCGCTAGTTGCTTAGCCGAATCACTCAACATGCCACACGGGGAGTCCAGTGTCACAAAATTTTGAGGTCGGCGGGAAAATCTCCCGCGACCCTGATTCGAGCAGTGGGAAGTTACCGTCATAGCCTTCGGAACAGGCCTACAGATGACGCTTGGTAGGTGGCTGTTTTCGTAACTTCAGGTTCACCCTACCCAGCCAACCCCACCCCGGCACCCAGAGTAGTACACCTGAATACTCCCCAATTTCTATCCCCACCGCAAAATAGACTTCTCCATGGCACCGCAGCCTTCGTACTCCTCCCCTTTACATCGGCGCACTCGTCCACCGCAGCGCATCTGCCTCATCGATGACCTCGTACGCCGCACTGGAGCCGGTCCACCGTCGTTGTCGTACACAGAGCCTCTTCCATGGCATCGTCTTCCACGGTCTCGGATCTGCTTCCCGGAAGCCGACGCCAAGCGCAGAAGTACCACTATCGTGGACAATGAACTGACTCCTGTTGCCGACCATGACTCACAGAGGCCGCCACGACCATCATTCTCCCCCTCGATTGGTAATGTGTGTATTGAATCACTTAGCAGTACATGTGCAGTTCCAATTTTGTTCATACCTACCCTTCACATTTCCTGGGTGCTATTGTTCCCGTAAAAGTAATTGGTTATAGCCTCCATTGTCCAACAGAATATCAGCTTGTAATTGTGCGTCGCTCCTGTATCGCGTTGTGCTTGGATAGGTTTTTCATCTGCAACCAGTAGTGTGGCAAATGATGGAAATGTTTTAGAACTAGCAAAATGCCCATGCATTGCATGCATCAAGATGCATTTGTATGAGTAGTTTATCTTGTTGGAGATGCTCTAACATGGCAAACGAGTGCTTTAATGTTGCCCACAAGATGCGCGAGTATTACTAGTAGTATATTTTTCTTGCCATGTTGAGATTTTAAAACCACGAGTGCGAACATGCAGAGGAGCAATGAAGACCAAACACGGGATTTTCGGGACATCTTCAAGGAGCGTGGCAAGTTAAAGAGGAGCTGCACCGAACCTGTACGAGCTTTGGTAAGTAACACCCTTTCAATTACTTTCGTGTAGCCTCGTGTTCTTCGATGTGTATATGTTGTAGTTTCTGTTTCTCTTAAGCATGGTGTTCTTCGATGTGTAATAAGAAGAGTCTTAATCGTCCTAATGCTTTCGTTTTTAGCTTGATGTAGGAAGTGGGTGTTCTCACCTTGTAGTCTGTTTTTATTTATTTTTCCTTTTGAATTCACTTCTCCGAGTTCTGTTTATCTAGCTTCTACTAAATGGATCTAGGTTGCTCTGAGTATTGATCTAAAAAGAAGTAACTTCATGTCAAGATGCAGTTCCTGCGAGGAGGGAAGTATGGTCAACCTCGAGATCATGTTTCCAAAATGAGGCTGGATTACACACAAGGTGCGAGTTCCCTAATGATGCTGGATTAGACACAAGGTGCAAATTCCCAAATGATGTTGGATTACACACAAGCCAGGTGGAGTCGTCAGCTGTTCGTGTCCTCGTGGCATTAGTAAAGGCTGAAAGAAAGCGTGCAGCTGCCCTTGAGAATGTAGCTGAGTTCCTGAAGAAGCGAAAAGAGCAATCATATGCTCTCTTCACCCAAGCCAAAGAAGAGATGGAAGAAGCCAAAAATAAGCTAGCAGAGGCAGAGCAGGCTAGGCGTCTCCTGCTATCTAAAACTGTTGTCAATACAAAATTTCCTTCATAATAGCTAGGTTCAAATGTTTATCCAGTCAGCATGCCTGTTGTGACGTCCGTGCATCTACTGATGTGGCACAAAATGTTTTTTTCGGGTCATGTAATAACAACAATTACTTTCCAAACAATAACAGACGAAGCATTGGACATGGTATAGTTCACGCGCAAGCCCGACATTCCAAGTTCAACTTCCACATCAAACTCATGTTCACAGATATCTGCACATTCATACATAATGTCCACAACCATGATTCACTTCAAAGCCAAAAAAATGTGAGGAGAGTTATAAATAAAGAAAATCCTCTACTAGTTCCTGCTACCAGTGCGAGCACAACAAGTCAAGACCATGCGTAAATTAATTATATTTTAGTCATTTTTTGTGTTCTAAAATGCCTGCCGGCTCGCGGAAGGACGTGTTGCCGGCACACGCGCGGATTCAATGAAGGCAGGTGGGGCAGTCTTAAGCTGGTTGCACGCGGCGAGGAGGCGTGCTTAGCCAGGCCTGCAGCGAGTGCGGCCCTCTTGGCCGGCATGCCGGTTCAATGTCTGCGCTATGAGAGGTCGCGTCCGTGTCAGAGCAATCACTCCCTCCAGTCCTTTTTTGTTTGGGTATAACAAAATATCGGTTTCCATTCACATTTTAGTGGTAGGAGTTGTGCGTGTGTGTCTGTGTGAGAGAGAGGAGACGGTAGTCAGGGTTGTCTGATCGGTAAACAAATGAATAATGTCAGTCTGGGATGGAGACAAAAAGGAGACCGCAACAAATGTTGACTCTACAATAGATATAGAGAGTAATTTTAGTGGTATGAGTCATATGAAGAGACATATAGGGTGTGTGAGAGAATCCCATAGAGAGAAAGACAAAGTGAAAGATGAGTGGAGACTGTCTGTTTGGCGGTGAAAAAGAAAGCTTAGGTACTGAGTGATACCAGAGAACAGTAGAGACGTGAGAGATAATGAAAACCGTGTAATTTATAATGATAGGGAGAGTGTGACACTTCTCAAGGGAGACGTCGAGAGACCATGTTTGCGAGGATAGGAGCAACATGAAGTGAGCGTGCCGGTGAGCTGGAGAAAAGAGAGTGATAGCTACCTGAAGGAGCATGCATGCGAGAGAGATGGGCGTGAAAGGAGTGAACAAAAAAGGGATTCAAATATTTGAATTTGAGATGATGATACATGTAATCCATACTCGAACCAAAATTGATCTATCAAACATGCATACTCATATGAATTCATGCACATCTATGTTATTTAATATGTAGATATTACTGATCCATACATTTTAGTAGAACATAATTTGGTTAATTTTTTTCGAATTCAACCTTAAGATTTCGAGATCGTTGTATTTGTAAATCATATTATACATATAAAGGAGCAGAATTCTTTGTTGTGCTTTTGAAAGTATATATAAAAGAAATTATGTATATAGAATGTAATTCCAATTGAAAATGGATCCCGCCCGAAAAAATAGAATACAAACGGGATTCGAATTAAGTTGGCACGGTAAACGTGCACTCTGCAAAATTTGAACGAAGCGGGGAAAGTCGCAGTAACCGCCCGAAACCAAAATCTATGAGATGGAAATCACTACTGCCTATCCCTGCCACGCAAAGCCTATATGCTGGATTTCTATAGGTTTCGATAGGGGTAGGTATTTAATTTCACCCAAACATGATGTAACCGCGTCTCACCCGGATTCATACACGGTGGCCGCCAAAACACAGTGTGTCCTCGGCCGAAATTGACTCCCTCCCCGATTCATATTCATACGCGGTGGGCGCCAAAAACAAACTCTCGTCGGCAAATATTCGGTGTATGCGAGATTACCGTCCTATGCCCAACCGACTAGTGTTGGTGTGATGTAGTAGAAATTTGAAATGGGGGCTAAGTTTGTAAATTTCCTCGCATTTGAGACAAGCGCGCCCTGAATACACGGTTCCCCCTTCCTCTCTACCTCCCTTTTCCCCGTTCCTACTCCGTGGGCGCCAAAACACCCTCTCCACCGCACCCTCCTGTTGGGGAACGTAGTAATTTCAGAAAATTTCCTACGCACACGCAAGATCATGGTGATGCATAGCAACGAGAGGGGAGAGTGTTATCTACGTACCCTCGTAGACCGGCAACAGAAGCGTTGACACAACATAGAGGAAGTAGTCGTACGTCTTCCCGATCCGACCGATCCAAGTACCGAACGTACGACACCTCCGAGTTCTGCACACGTTCAACTCGGTGACGTTCCTCGAGCTCCGATCCAGCAAAACGTTGAGGGAGAGTTTCGTCAGCGCGACGGCGTAATGACGGTGATGATGTTCTACCGATGCAGGGCTTCGCCTAAGCACCGCTACGATATGACCAAGGTGGAATATGGTGGAAGGGGGCACCGCACACGGCTAAGGAACGATCACGAGGATCAACTTGTGTGTCATGGGGTGCCCCCTTGCCTCAGTATATAAAGGAGGGAGAGGGGGAGGTGCGGCCGGCCCTATGGGTGCGCCTGGAGGAGTCCTACTCCAACCGGGAGTAGGACTCCCCCCTCTTGCCTTGTTGAAAAAGGAAGCAGGAAGGGAGAAAAGAGGAACGGGGGGCACCGCCCCCCCTTCCTTGTCCTATTTGGACTAGGGGGGGAGGGGGCGTGGCCTGCCCTGGCCGGCCCTCCTCTTCTCCCTTATGGCCCATGTAGGCCCAATACCCCCCCCCCCCGGGGGGAGGGGGGGGGTTCCGGTAACCCCTCGGTACTCCGGTAAAATCCCGATTTCACCCGGAACGTTTCCGATATCCAAATATAGGCTTCCAATATATCAATATTTATCTCTCGACCATTTCGAGACTCCTCGTCATGTCCGTGATCACATCCAGGACTCCAAACAACCTTCGGTACATCAAAACACAAAAACCCTAATTACGATCGTCACCGAACTTTAAGCGTGCGGACCCTACGGGTTCGAGAACTATGTAGACATGACCGAGACACGTCTCCGGTCAATAACCAATAGCGGAACCTGGATGCTCATATTGGCTCCTACATATTCTACGAAGATTTTTATCGGTCAGACCGCATAACAACATATGTTATTCCCTTTGTCATCGGTATGTTACTTGCCCGAGATTCGATCGTCGGTATCTCAATACCTAGTTCAATCTCGTTACAGGCAAGTCTCTTTACTCGTTCCGTAATACATCATCCGGCAACTAACTTATTAGTTGCAAAGCTTGCAAGGCTTGAGTGATGTGTATTACCGAGAGGGCCCATAGATACCTCTCCGACAATCGGAGTGAAAAATCCTAATCTCGAAATACGCCAACCCAACAAGTACCTTCGGAGACACCTGTAGAGCACCTTTATAATCACCCAGTTACATTGTGACGTTTGGTAGCACACAAAGTGTTCCTCCGGTAAACGGGAGTTGCATAATCTCATAGTCATAGGAACATGTATAAGTTATGAAGAAAGCAATAGCAACAAACTAAACGATCAAGTGCTAAGCTAACGGAATGGGTCAAGTCAATCACATCATTCTCCTAATGATATGATCCCGTTAATCAAATGACAACTCATGTCTATGGTTAGGAAACATAACCATCTTTGATCAACGAGCTAGTCAAGTAGAGGCATACTAGTGACACTCTGTTTTGTCTATGTATTCACACATGTATTATGTTTCCGGTTAATACAATTCTAGCATGAATAATAAACATTTATCATGATAATGAAATAAATAATAACTTTATTATTGCCTCTAGGCATATTTCCTTCAGCCTCCCTCTTGCACTAGAGTCAATAATCTAGTTCACATCGCCATGTGATTTAATACCAATAGTTCACATCACCATGTGATTAACACCCATAGTTCACATCGACATGTGACCAACACCCAAAGGGTTTACTAGAGTCAATAATCTAGTTCACATCGCTATGTGATTAACACCCAAAGAGTACTAAGGTGTGATCATGTTTTGGTTGTGAGAGAAGTTTAGTCAACGGGTCTGCCACATTCAGATCCATAAGTATTTTGCAAATTTCTATGTCAACAATCCTCTGCACAGAGCTACTCTAGCTAATTGCTCCCACTTTCAATATGTATCCAGATTGAGATTTAGAGTCATCTGGATCAGTGTCAAAATTTGCATCGACGTAACCCTTTACGATGAACCTTTTGTCACTTCCATAATCGAGAAACATATCCTTATTCCACTAAGGATAATTTTGACCAATGTCCAGTGATCTACTCGTAGATCACTATTGTACTCCTTTGCCAAACTCAGGGCATGGTATACAATAGGTCTGGTACACAACATGACATACTTTATAGAACCTATGGCTGAGGCATAGGGAATGACTTTCATTCTCTCTCTATCTTCCACGGTGGTCGGGTTTTGAGTTACTCAACTTCACACCTTGTAACACAGGCAAGAACTCCTTCTTTCACTGTTCCATTTTGAACTACTTCAAAATCTTGTCAAGGTATGTACTCATTGAAAAACTTATCAAGCGTCTTGATCTATCTCTATAGATCTTGATGCTCAATATGTAAGCAGCTTCACCGAGGTCTTTCTTTGAAAAATTCCTTTCAAACATTCCTTTATGCTTTGCAGAATAATTCTACATTATCTCCGATCAACAATATGTCATTCACATATACTTATTAGAAATGCTGTAGTGCTCCCACTCACTTTCTTGTAAATACATGCTTCACCGCAAGTCTATATAAAACTATATGCTTTGATCAACTTATCAAAGCGTATATTCCAACTCCGAGATGCTTGCGCCAGTCCATAGATGGATCATTGTAGCTTTCATATTTTGTTAGCACCTTTAGGATTGACAAAACCTTCTGATTGCATCATATACAACTCTTATTTAATAAATCTATTAAGGAATGCACTTTTGTTTATCCATTTGCCAGATTTCATAATATGTGGCAATTGCTAACATGATTCGGACAGACTTAAGCATAGATACGAGTGAGAAATTCTCATCGTAGTCAACACCTTGAAATTGTCGTAAACCTTTTGCGACAATTCTAGCTTTGTGGATAGTAACACTACTATCAGCGTCCGTCTTCCTCTTGAAGATCCATTTAATCTCAATGGCTCGCCGATCATTGGGCAAGTCAATCAAAGTCCATACTTTGTTCTCATACATGGATCCCATCTTAGATTTCATGGCCTCAAGCCATTTTGCGGAATCTGGGCTCATCATCGCTTCCTCATAGTTCGTAGATTCATCATAGTCAAGTAACATGACCTCCAAAACAGGATTACCGTACCACTCTGGTGTGGATCTTATTCTAGTTGACCTACGAGGTTCGGTAGTAACTTGATCCGAAGTTTCATGATCATCATCATTAACTTCCTCACTAATCGGTGTAGGCATCACTGGAACATATTTCAGTGATGAACTACTTTCCAATTCGGGAGAAGGTACAATTACCTCATCAAGTTCTACTTTCCTCCCACTCACTTCTTTCGAGAGAAACTTCTTCTCTAGAAAGGATCCATTCTTAGCAACGAATGTCTTGCCTTCGGATCTGTGATAGAAGGTGTACCCAACAGTCTCCTTTGGGTATCCTATGAAGAGACATTTCTCCGATTTGGGTTTGAGCTTATCAGGATGAAACTTTTTTCATATAAGCATCATAACCCCAAACTTTAAGAAACGACAACTTTGATTTCTTGCCAAACCACAGTTCAGATTGTGTCGTCTCAATGGACTTAGATGGTGCCCTTTTTTAACGTGAATGTAGCTGTCTTTAATGCATAACCCCAAAACGATAGTGGTAAATCTGTAAGAAACATCACAGATTGCACTATATCCAATAAAGTACGATTATGACGTCCGGACACACCATTATGCTGTGGTGTTCTAGGTGGCATGAGTTTGTGAAACTATTCCACATTGTTTTAATTGAAGACCAAACTCGTAACTCAAATATTTTACTTCTGCGATCATATCGTAGAAACCTTATTTTCTTGTCACGATGATTTTCCACTTCACTCTGAAATTCTTTGAACTTTTCAAATGTTTCAGACTTATGTTTCATCAAGAAGATATACCCATATCTGCTCAAATCATCTGTGAAGGTCAGAAAATAACAATACCCGTCGCGAGCCTCAACACTCATCGGATCGCATACATCAGTATGTATTATTTCCGATAAGTCAATTGCTCGCTCCATTGTTCCGAAGAACGGAGTCTTAGTCATCTTGCCCAAGAGGCATGGTTCACAAGCATCAAGTGATTCATAATCAAGTGATTCCAAAATCCCATCACCATGGAGTTTCTTCATGCGCTTTACACCAATATGACTTAAACGGCAGTGCCACAAATAAGTTGCACTATCATTATTAACCTTTGCATCTTTTGGCTTCAATATTATGAATATGTGTATCACTACAATCGAGATCCAACAAACCATTTTCGTTGGTGTGTATGTGTAACACCCTAGATATGATTTACCCAATATGTAATCCAACTCTTGCAATTTCCGGCGTTAAGTTATTTTATTTTCTCGGGTTCGGGTTTTTGTCTCCGTGTGTTGTTGTCGGTGTCATGCATCTCATATCATGTCATCATGTGCATTGCATTTGCATATGTGTTCGTCTCATGCATCCGAGCATTTTCCCCGTTGTCCGTTTTGCATTCCGGCGCTCCGTTCTCCTCCGGTGGTCATTTCTACCTTTCTTTCATGTGTGGGGATTAAACATTTCCGGATTTGACCGAGACTTGCCAAGCGTCCTTGCTTTACTATCGGTAGACCGCCTATCAAGTTTCGTACCATTTGGACTTCGTTTGATGCTCCAACGGTTAACCGAGGAACCGAGAAGGCCTCGTGTGTGTTGCAGCCCAACACCCCTCCAATTTGGCCCAAAACCCACCAAAACCCTCTCCATCATCTAGAGCGTTTGATCACGATCGCGTGGCTGAAAACCGCACCTCATTTGGACACTCCTAGCTCCCTCTACCTCTATATAAAGACCCCTCCGAATTTCTCCTTCTCCTTCCCCCCGAAAACCTAGATCCACTCAGCATCGCGCGCCGCCGGACAAAACCGCCACCAACGGACACGTCCGGATCCGCCCCCGTCGCCGCCACGTGGCCCTCCGCCATTCGCCCGCGCCCTCGCGCCCACATCGCTGCCGGTCGGCCCGCCCGGGCCCAGGAGGGGCCCCCGCGGCCCGCTTCCTCCCGCCTCCTCTCGCCCGAAAAGCCGCCGCCGTCCTCTTCGTGTCCGGCCGCCCGCCATCAACACTGGCCGGCCGCAAGGTCGCCCGACCGGCCCCGCCGCCTCTGGAAGCCCGACGCCGGTGCCGCCACCTCGCCGTCGAAGCCCACCGGCCGCCGCGCCGCCGCAAGCCCTCGCCGGCGCCCCTCACTCCGACCTCTCCTCCGGCCCCGAACCTCCTCCTCCGACCGGCTCCTCCTCGCGGCAAGTTCCCCGGCGGCCAACTCCGTTTTCCGGCAAGTCCGATGACCCCGGCGAACCTCGAACCTCGCTCCGCTACAGTGCCCTCCAGATCCAGATCGGGATCGGTTGGCTTTTTGCGCGAAACCCTAATTATTTTGCTATGTTCATCGCATCGTAACTTTGCATCCGTTGCTCCGTTTTGGGCATATAGCATATCAAAATGTTCGTCTCAAAGAGCACATCATTTCATCTCGGTGCATCATTTTCATTTTAGTTCATCTTGATGCCCGAAATGCTGTTGGAAGAATGCTATTTGAGATAATTGTCAGATCTGCTGCTCCAATTAGATATTTGTCATTTTGCCATGATTATTGTGTGCATGATATGCCCCTGAGCTCTACATGTGTTTTGTTATATGTTTTTCCATCTTTCCAGAGGTGCAACCCATGTATTTTTGTGATGTGTGTGGTGACTAACACAAGCTTGCAAAGTGGTGCATTCGTTAATGCTGATTTCAGGAACTTAGCAATTCCACTAAGTCCTTGATCTGTTTATCTCAATATGCCATATGTTCATGTTGTTTCCTAGTGATCCGTGCCTCTTTTGAGGATGATCAGTAAGGATGTTTTGTTAATCCTGTAGTGATCTATCCATCCATGTCTTTGTTTGCAATTATGGAGCACCCTAGCTTGAGTCAATCGAGCTCTAGTTTTGCTATTTCGTGAATCTGGGCAGATTGTCTACTTGTTAGCGATTTTGCCGAGGATATTGTGGTTGATCCGTGCATGCTATGTTATTGTTCTTGCCATGTCTAGCTTGTATAATGTGTATTCTTGACATGCTCTGTAGTGAGTGCATCGAGATCGTAAACATGCCTACTTGATATCTGATTTTGCATGTTCCAGTTTTTCACCAAGTCTAAGAACTGATTATGTTTTTGCCATGTTCACATGCTTGCAAATGTATTTTCTGATCCCTTTTGGCTCAAGGTCACAAAGGGGCTTTTGTTAAGCTCTTTGAGGATCTCCATGACATGCTTTACTTTGCCATGTTCAGGTCCTGTAGCATATAGTTTTCATGCTCCGAAGTGTGCTACCTGATCTGAAATTCCAGACAAGTGTTAATTTCACTAAGTCTGAAATCTGTTTACCTAATGCATTTTTGCCATGCTTGTTTGAACCTGTTAATGGATGAATTGGCCGTAGCTCAGTGTTCATCTTTTGTTAAGCATCATGTATGGATCCCTGCCATGTATTTTGATGCCATGTTTGGGTGCTGTAGCATGTTCATCTTGTTGCATTTAGATGGCTACTTGCTGTATATTGCAGTTCGGTGTCATATTTGAATTGCTTGCCATTTCCAAACCGTGACTCCGATTCCGGTGATCTTTATATCGTTTTCAAGCGATTTCATCTCACCTTTCCAGTGGCACACTTGGATTTCCAAGTTGAGGCTAGGTTCATTCATTCCTTGTCAAATCTTGCATATGCATCGCATATCGCATCCCGCATAGCATACCATGTTTGCATCATATTGTTTGAGCTTTGCACGTGGTTGATTGCGTTCCGTTTGCTTGTTTGTCTTGTTTGGGTAGAGCCGGGAGACGAGTTCGCTAACAAGGAGCCCGTTGAGTTTGCTTTCGAGGATCCAGTCAACTCTGACAACTTTGCAGGCAAGATGATCATACCCTCAAAATCACTACTATCTTTGCTTTGCTAGATGCTCGCTCTTTTGCTATGCCTATGCTATGATGCCTACCACTTGCTTATCATGCCTCCCAAATTGCCATGTCAAACCTCTAACCCACCATGTCCTAGCAAACCGTTGATTGGCTATGTTACTGCTTTGCTCAGCCCCTCTTATAGCGTTGCTAGATGCAGGTGAAGATTGAAGACCGTTCCTTATTGGAACATTATTTACTTGTTGGGATATCATTATATTGCCTTGTTATCTTAATGCATCTATATACTTGGTAAAGGGTAGAAGGCTCGGCCTCTCATCTAGTGTTCTGTTGCACTCTTGCCGCCCTAGTTTCCGTCATATCGGTGTTATGTTCCTGGATTTTGCGTTCCTTACGCGGTTGGGTGATAATGGGAACCCCTTGATAGTTCGCCTTGATTAAAGCTTTTCCAGCAATGCCCAACCTTGGTTTTACCATTTGCCACCTAGCCTATTTTTCCCTTGGGTTTCCGGAGCCCGAGGGTCATCTTATTTAACCCCCCCTAGGCCAGTGCTCCTCTGAGTGTTGGTCCGACTGAGCTGCCTGCGGGGCCACCTCAGGGCAACTTGAGGGTTGGTTTTACTCGTAGCTAGTCTCATCTGAGTGTGCCCTAAGAACGAGATATGTGCAGCTCCTATCGGGATTTGTCGGCACATTCAGGCGGTGTTGCTGGATTTGTTTTTAACTTGTCGAAGTGTCTTGTAGAACCGGGATACTGAGTCTGATCGGAATGTCTTGGGAGAAGGTCTATTCCTTCGTTGACCGTGAGAGCTTGTCATGGGCTAAGTTGGGACTCCCCTGCAGGATTTGAACTTTCGAAAGCCGTGCCCGCGGTTATGGGCAGATGGGAATTTGTTAATGTCCGGTTGTAGATAACTTGAACCTTAACTTAATTAAAATGAATCAACTGTGTGAGTTACCGTGATGGTGTCTTCTCGGCGGAGTCCGGGAAGTGAACATGGTGTTGGAGTAATGCTTGCCGCAGGTTGCTCTCTAGTTACTCATGCACGCTTTGCCTCCTCTTCTCGCTCTCTTTTGCGAACAGGATAGCCACCATATATGCTAGTCGCTTGCTGCAGCTCCACATACTTTACCTTGCCTTACCTATAAGCTTGAATAGTCTTGATCTCGAGGGTGCGAGATTGCTGAGTCCCTGTGGCTCACAGATTACTTCCAAACCAGATGCATGGCCTGATGATTCCGTTCCAGATGACGCGCTTGAGCTCAAGTGGGAGTTCGACGAGGACTCACGCCGTTACTATGTGTCTTTCCCTGATGATTAGTAGTGGTGCCCAGTTGGGGCGATCGGGACCGTGTCGCATGTTGGGTTATCTTTTATTTTGGCGCCATAGTCGGGCCATGAGTGATTGGTTGATGTAATGCTATTTATGTACTTTGATTGACGTGGCGAGTGTAAGCCAACTATGTTTCTCCCCTTTTATCATATATATTACATGGGATGCTGTGAAGATTGCCTAACTTGCGACATTGCTTTCAATGCGGTTATGCCTCTAAGTCGTGCCTCGACACGTAGGAGATATAGCCGCATCGAGGGCGTTACAAGTTGGTAATCAGAGCCTTCCCCGACCTTAGGAGCCCCCATTGCTTGATCATTTTAGCAGCCGTTGTTGAGTCTAGAAAAATGTTTTGAGTCATTTAGGAATTATATATCAGAGAGTTTAGGAATTCTTTTTACTCCCCAGTCTCCTTATCGCTCTGGTAAGGCATCCTGACGTAGAGTTTTGACTCTTCTCTTCTCAAATTTCACTAAATTTTTTTTAGGATCACGCGGGTATCTTGGAATCATTTTGATGGTTTTGTGACGAGAACATTGTTCTTGGTGCCTCCTGTCTTTAGGGGTTGTGGCAGTGTCCCGGGGAGTTGAGCTCCGAGGTGTTGTCGTCACAATTTTATCGTTGCAGTTCTGGAATACCTGAGTTTAGTACGCCGATATCGAAAATCTCTTTTATGCAGTTCGTTGGTGAGATAACCTCGACGCCACCCAGTACTGGGGCGGGAGTTCAGGAGTATTGCCATAACTTGTATAACGGATGCTTTTCGAAGGTTGAGGTAGATGGTTTCCGAAGTTTTTCTCGGTTATGTGTTGAAGGATGGATACAACTGGATGTAGGAATTGCTAGATTTGGGTGAGATATTATGCTTCCCCTATATCCCCAACACCTGATTGCATAACCGGAAAGGTTCGGGAGTTTCATAGGTGGGAATTCTCGTAGCTCTAGTTCTTCTTCCACGGATATTTGGTTTGAGATTGGGATTTCTTAACGAGTATTCGTTCTTGATCCGTACCTTGTTGATTTATTTCTCTACCTAAATTCTAAGTGGCTTCTCAATTTATGGATATGTGACCATTTCAAGTGGAATGCATTCATTCTTATGTTCAGGTGTGAAGACTATATGTTGCAATTTCAACCCGTTTGATTCAGCTTCATTTTATCTGTCAATGTGCTAACGGTTGTCACCCTCTTCAGGATGGCTCTCGCTAAGAGCACCAATCAGAATCAGAATCAGGATCCGCCACCACCTCCACCTCCTCCAGAGGCATGGCAAGCTGTGATGGCCGCAACCAATGCAAACACGTAGTTGATCATGCAAATTCTTCAAGAGCGCAATCAAGCAAATCAAGGAAACCAAGGCAACAATCAGAATCACTTTGCTACACTCAACCAGTTCCTTGCTAACGAGCCAAAGACTTTCAGCAATTGTGTTGAGGCAACTGATGCTGATGATTGGCTCGTGGATCTGTGCAAGCATTTCGAGTGCAGTAACATCAGGCCTAAGGACTTTGTCAAGTTCGCTTCTTTCCAACTCAAAGATCAAGCTGCAGAATGGTTCCAACAGTACAAGGATTCTAGAGGAGGCCGTGTGATTACCTGGGATGAATTCTGTCAAGACTTCAAAGCTCATCATATTCCCCAGAGCGTGGTTGAAAGCAAGCGTGAGGAATTCCGCAACCTGAAGCAAGGCTCTTTGTCTGTCTATGACTACAACAAGTTGTTTCAGAAGCTCGCCCGCTTTGCTAAGCAGGACGTCCCTGATGAGAAGAGCATGATATATCAGTTCAGGGGTGGTCTCAGAGAAGAAATCTAGCTAGCTCTTGTTCTCTTTGAGCCTTTGAGATACGATGAGTTCTACAACATGGCATTGAAGCAAGAGGCTGCTCAACTGAGGTGTGATGCTTCCAAGAAGCGAGTCAGAGATGCTACTCCTTCTTCCTCTACTCAAGTGGCCAAGCAGCAGAAGTATTGGCTTCCTCCTCCTCCGTTCCGTCAGTCGTTTCAGAAGAGGAAAGGTGGCAGTGGATCTTCCCAACCATCCAACCCTGGCTTTCAGAACAAGACTTCGTCTCAAGCTCCAAGATCAAGTGCTCCGTATCACCGGCCGCTTTCAGAGGTCACGTGCAACAAGTGCCAACAGAAGGGTCACTACGCCAACAAGTGCTTCAATCAGAGGCGTCTTCCTCCTCCTCCTCTTGTGAGATCGGCAAGTACAGCTGTGGTCAAGCATAACCCCAAGCACGCCAAGGTCAACATGCTGAATGCAGCTCAGGCGGAGGACTCGTCAGATGTCATCATGGGTAACCTTCCTATTAATGATATTCCCGCAAAAGTACTTTTTGACTCTGGTGCATCGCATTCCTTCATGTCATTCCCATTTGCATCGGAGAACAATTTTAGTACTAAGGCATTACCTAGAGCTATGCAAGTCGTCTCTCCGGCTAAACGTCTGAGTTCTAGTATGATGGTTCCGGATATTTCTATCATGATGGGTGATTTCAAGTTTCTGGCTTCTCCAATGGTTCTTGGTAACTCGGATATTGATCTTATTCTCGGGATGGATTGGCTTTCTAAGCACAAGGCTCAGCTTGATTGTGCAGCCAGACAGATTCAATTGACTCATTCGTCTGAGGATGTAATTGTCTTTGCCGCTCGGGATAATACAATCCGTCTGTTTTCTCTCAATGAGAAGGGTGAACTGGATGCTATCTCGCAAATCCCAGTTGTTTGCGAATATCAAGACGTTTTTCCAGAAGAGCTTCCAGGAATGCCTCCGCACCGTCCAGTTGAATTCGTCATCGATCTTGAGCCTGGCACGGAACCAGTGTGCAAGCGTCCTTACAAGCTCGGACCTGAAGAGTTGAAGGAGCTGAAGAAGCAACTCGATATTCAAGAGCGAATGGGTCTCATCCGACCTAGTTCTTCTCCGTGGGGTTGTGGTGTTCTTTTTGTGAAGAAGAAGGATGGAACGGACCTACTTTGTGTTGATTACCGTCCATTGAACAAGAAGACCATCAAGAACAAATACCCACTTCCCAACATCAATGAGCTGTTCGAACAACTCAAAGGCACCCAAGTATTCTCCAAGCTTGATCTCCGTATGGGTTATCATCAGATTCGAATCCGTGAGCAAGATATTCCCAAGACGCCTTTCAGGACAAGCTTTGGTTCATATGAATACACTGTCATGTCTTTTGGCCTCGTCAACGCTCCTCCGACTTTCTCTCGCATGATGAACTTCATCTTCAATGCCTACACCAATGACTTTGTTTTGGTCTATCTCGACGACATTCTGGTCTTTTCGAAGAACAAGGAAGATCATGCCAAGCACTTGCGTTTGGTACTCGATAAGCTCAGGGAACACCAGTTCTACACCAAGTTCTCCAAGTGCGAATTTTGGCTCGATGAGGTTCTTTATCTTGGTCATATCATCTCTGCCAAGGGCATTGCGGTGAATCCTGAGAAGGTGTCTGCAATTGTGAATTGGGAACCACCTCAGAACGTGAAGCAACTCCGTAGCTTCCTCGGTCTCGCAAGCTATTGTCGAAGATTCGTTGAGAACTTTTCTAAGATCGTGAAGCCTCTCTCAAATCTTATCCAGAAGCATGTCAAGTACGTTTGGTCTCCGGAATGTGACATCGCTTTCAACACCTTGAAAGAGAAATTGGTCACTGCTCCAGTTCTGACTCCTCCTGATGAATCCAAACCGTACGAGGTCTTTTGCGATGCCTCTCTCCAAGGTCTTGGCGCAGTGTTGATGCAAGAGAAGAAAGTTGTGGCTTATACCTCTCGCCAGTTGAAGCCCAACGAGAAGAACTACCCCACTCATGACCTTGAGTTGGCGGCAGTTGTGCATGCTCTTTTGACTTGGAGACATCTCTTATTGGGAAGAAAAGTGTACATCTTCACTGACCACAAGAGTCTCAAGTACATCTTCACTCAGCCTAATCTCAACCTCAGGCAAACTCGATGGGTCAAAATGATTCAAGAGTATAATCCAAGTATCGAGTATACTCCAGGCAAGGCCAATGTGATTGCTAACGCTTTGAGCAGAAAGGCTTATTGCAATAGTCTGATTCTCAAGCCTTATCAACCCGAGCTTTGTGAAGCTTTCCGCAAACTCAATCTGCAAGTTGTTCCTCAAGGTTTCCTCGCCAACCTTCAAGTCTCTCCTACCTTGGAAGACCAGATTCGCCAAGCTCAACTTCTGGATGCTATGGTGAAAAAGGTGCAGATTGGGATTGCCAAGAGTCAACCCAAGTACAAGTGCTACTGCCTTGATGACAAGGATACTCTCTTCTTCGAGGATCGTATTGTTGTGCCCAAAGGTGACCTTCGTAAAGTGATCATGAACGAGGCTCACAATTCTCTCCTCTCCATCCACCCTAGGAGCACGAAGATGTATCAGGACCTCAAGCAGGCTTATTGGTGGACTCGAATGAAGCACGAGATTGCTCAGTTCGTGAATGAGTGTGATGTCTGTAGAAGAGTGAAGGAAGAACACCAAAGGCCAGCTGGTCTCCTCCAACCTCTTGCCATTCCAGAATGGAAGTTTGACCACATTGAGATGGACTTCGTGACTGGGTTTCCAAAGTCCAAGCGTGGCAATGATGCTATATTCGTTGTCATCGACAAACTCACTAAAGTGGCTCACTTTCTTCCTATCAAAGATTCAATCAGTGCAGCTCAATTGGCGGAACTCTATACCTCTCGAATTGTCTCTCTGCACGGTATTCCATAAGTGATCTCTTCAGACTGTGGCAGCATCTTTACCTCCAAGTTTTGGGATTCTTTTTAGAAGGCCATGGGCACCAACATCCGCTTTAGTACAACTTTCCATCCTCAAACTAGCGGTCAAGTCGAGTGTGTCAATCAGATTCTTGAAGATATGCTTAGGGCTTGTGTGATTTCCTTCGGCATGAAGTGGGAGGATTGTCTTCCATATGCTGAATTCTCCTACAACAACAGTTTTCAAGCAAGTTCGGGCAAGGCCCCATTTGAAATTCTGTATGGCAGGAAGTGCCGTACCCCTCTCAACTGGTCTGAAACCGGTGAACGTCAGCTTTTGGGTAATGACTTAATCACAGAGGCAGAGGAGATGTTCAAAGTCATTCGAGATAACCTCAAAGCAGCCCAATCCCGCCAGAAGAGCTACTATGATAGTAAGCACCATGATCTGGCTTTCGAGATCGGAGATCATGTTTACCTCCGCGTCTCCCCAATGAAAGGTACTCGTCGCTTCGGTATCAAAGGGAAGCTTGCCCCTAGATACATGGGACTTTCAAGATCGTCAGCAAGAGAGGCGATCTCGCCTATCAACTCGAGCTTCCTTCAAGCTTTGCAAATGTGCATGACGTGTTCCATGTCTCTCAGCTTCGAAAGTGCTTCAAGACTCCTGACCGCACCGTCAACTTCGAGGACATTGAGCTCCAAGAAGATCTCTCTTATCGTGAGCACCCCGTTGCCATTCTTGAAGAGACTGAACGCAAGACTCGCAACAAGTCAATGAAATTCCTCAAAGTCAAGTGGTCACACCATTCCGACCGTGAAGCTACCTGGGAACGTGAGGATCACATCCGTTCTGAATACCCGGCGTTCTTTCAGTCCTAGATCTCGGGATGAGATCCTTTCGTAGTGGTGGAGTCCCGAATATGATTTACCCAATATGTAATCCAACTCTTGCCGTTTCCGGCGTTAAGTTATTTTATTTTCTCGGGTTCGGGTTTTGTCTCCGTGTGTTGTTGTCGTTGTCATGCATCTCATATCATGTCATCATGTGCATTGCATTTGCATACGTGTTCGTCTCATGCATCCGAGCATTTTCCCCGTTGTCCATTTTGCATTCCGGCGCTCCGTTCTCCTCCGGTGGTCATTTCTACCTTTCTTTCGTGTGTGGGGATTAAACATTTCCGGATTGGACCGAGACTTGCCAAGTGGCCTTGGTTTACTATCGGTAGACCGCCTGTCAAGTTTCGTACCATTTGGACTTCGTTTGATGCTCTAACGGTTAACCGAGGGACCGAGAAGGCCTCGTGTGTGTTCCAGCCCAACACCCCTCCAATTTGGCCCAAAACCCACCAAAACCCTCTCCATCATCTAGAGCGTTCGATCACGATCGCGTGGACGAAAACCGCACCTCATTTGGACACTCTTAGCTCCCTCTACCTCTATATAAAGACCCCTCCGAATTTCTCCTTCTCCTTCCCCCCGAAAACCTAGATCCACTCAGCATCACGCGCCGCCGGACAAAACCGCCACCGACGGACATGTCCGGATCCGCCCCCGCTGCCGCCACGTGGCGCTCCGCCATTCGCCCGCGCCCTCGCACCCACATCGCCGCCGGTCGGCCCACCCGAGCCCAGGAGGGGCCCCCGCGGCCCGCTTCCTCCCGCCCCCTCTCGCCCGCAAGCCGCCGCCGTCCTCTTCGTGTCCGGCTGCCCGAGGCGACCGGAGCCGCCGCCCGCCATCAACACCGGCCGGCCGCAAGGTCGCCTGACCAGCCCCGCCGCCTCTGAA
Organism: Triticum aestivum; assembly: GCF_018294505.1. Classification (NCBI taxonomy): domain Eukaryota; kingdom Viridiplantae; phylum Streptophyta; class Magnoliopsida; order Poales; family Poaceae; genus Triticum; species Triticum aestivum. Next base: position 404,626,759 of record NC_057803.1, read on the forward strand.
AGCCCGACGCCGGCGCCGCCACCTCGCCGTCGAAGCACACCGGCCGCCGCGCCGCCGCAAGCCCCCGCCGGCGCCCCTCACTCCGACCTCTCCTCCAGCCCCGAACCTCCTCCTCCGACCGGCTCCTCCTCGCGGCAAGTTCCTCGGCGGCCAACTCCGTTTTCCGGCAAGTTCGATGACCCCGGCGAACCTCGAACCTCGTGCCGCTACAGTGCCCTCCAGATCCACATCGGGATCGGTTGACTTTTTGCCCTAAACCCTAATTATTTTGCTATGTTCATCGCATCGTAACTTTGCATCTATAGCTCCGTTTTGGGTATATAGCATATCAAAATGTTCGCCTCAGAGAGCAGATCATTTCATCTCATTGCGTCATTTTCATTTGAGTTCATCTTGATGCCCGAAATGCTGTTGGAATAATGCTATTTGAGATAATTGTCAGATCTGCTGCTCCAATTAGATATTTGTCATTTTTGCCATGATTATTGTGTGCATGATATGCCCCTGAGCTCTACATGTGTTTTTTATATGTTTTGCCATCTTTCTAGAGGTGCAACCCATGTATTTTTGTGATGTGTGTGGTGACTAGCACAAGCTTGGAAAGTGGTGCATTCGTTAATGCTGATTTCAGGGACTTAGCAATTCCACTAAGTCCTTGATCTGTTTATCTCAATATGCCATATGTTCAAATTGTTTCCTAGTGATCTGTGCCTCTTTTGAGGATGATCAGTAAGGATGTTTTGTTAATCTTGTAGTGCTCTATCCATCCATGTCTTTGTTTGCAATTCTGGAGCACCCTAGCTTGAGTCAATCGAGATCTACTTTTTCTATTTTGTGAATCTGGGCAGATTGTCTACTTGTTAGCGATTTTGCCGAGGATGTTATGGTTGATCCGTGCATGCTATGTTATTGTTCTTGCCATTTCTAGCTTGTATAATGTGTATTCTTGATGGGTGTATGCTTAGATTGTCATGACATGCTCTGTAGTGAGTGCATCGAGCTCGTAAACATGCCTACTTGATATCTGATTTTGCATGTTCCAGTTTTTCACTAAGTCTGAGAACTGATTATGTTTTTGCCATGTTCACATGTTTGCAAATGTATTTTCTGATCCCTTTTGGCTCAAGGCCACTAAGGAGCTTTTGTTAAGATCTTTGAGTAGCTCCATGCCATGCTTTACTTTGCCATGTTCAGGTCCTGTAGCATATAGTTTGCATGCTCCGAAGTGTGCTACCTGATCTGAAATTCCAGACAAGTGTTAATTTCACTAAGTCTGAAATCTGTTTACCTAATGCATTTTTGCCATGCTTGTTTGAACCTGTTAATGGATGAATTGGCCGTAGCTCAGTGTTCATCTTTTGTTAAGCATCATGTATGGATCCCTGCCATGTATTTTGATGCCATGTTTGGGTGCTGTAGCATGTTCATCTTGTTGCATTTAGATGGCTACTTGCTGTATATCGCAGTCCGGTGTCATATTTGAATTGCTTCCCATTTCCAAACCGTGACTCCGATTCCGGTGATCTTTATATCGTTTTCAAGCGATTTCATCTCACCTTTCCAGTGGCACACTTGGATTTCCATGTTGAGGCCAGGTTCATTCATTCCTTGTCAAATCTTGCATATGCATTGCATATCGCATCCCGCATATCATACCATGTTTGCATCATATTGTTTGAGCTTTGCACGTGGTTTACTGCGTTCCGTTTGCTTGTTTGTCTTGTTTGGGTAGAGCCGGGAGACGAGTTCGCTAACGAGGAGCCCGTTGAGTTTGCTTTCGAGGATCCAGTCAACTCTGACAACTTTGCAGGCAAGATGATCATACCCTCGAAATCACTACTATCTTTGCTTTGCTAGATGCTCGCTCTTTTGCTATGCCTATGCTATGATGCCTACCACTTGCTTATCATGCCTCCCAAATTGCCATGTCAAACCTCTAACCCACCATGTCCTAGCAAACCATTGATTGGCTATGTTACCGCTTTGCTCAGCCCCTCTTATAGCATTGCTAGATGCAGGTGAAGATTGGAGACAGTTCCTTGTTAGAACATTATTTACTTGTTGGGATATCATTATATTGCCTTGTTATCTTAATGCATCTATATATTTGGTAAAGGGTGGAAGGCTTGGCCTCTCGTCTAGTGTTCTGTTCCACTCTTGCCGCCCTAGTTTCCATCATATCGGTGTTATGTTCCCGGATTTTGTGTTCCTTACGCGGTTGGGTGATAATGGGAACCCCTTGATAGTTCGCCTTGATTAAAGCTTTTCCAGCAATGCCCAACCTTTGTTTTACCATTTGCCACCTAGCCTATTTTTCCCTTGGGTTTCCAGAGCCCGAGGGTCATCTTATTTAACCCTCCCCCTAGGCTAGTGCTCCTCTGAGTGTTGGTCCGACTGAGCTGCCTGCGGGGCCACCTCAGGGCAACTTGAGGGTTGGTTTTACTCGTAGCTAGTCTCATCTGAGTGTGCCCTAAGAACGAGATATGTGCAGCTCCTATTGGGATTTGTCGGCACATTCAGGCGGTGTTGCTGGATTTGTTTTTAACTTGTCGAAGTGTCTTGTAGAACCGGGATACTGAGTCTGATCGGAATGTCTTGGGAGAAGGTCTATTCCTTCGTTGACCGTGAGAGCTTGTCATGGGCTAAGTTGGGACTCCCCTGCAGGATTTGAACTTTCGAAAGCCGTGCCCGCGGTTATGGGCAGATGGGAATTTGTTAATGTCCGGTTGTAGATAACTTGAACCTTAACTTAATTAAAATGAATCAACTGTGTGAGTTACCGTGATGGTCTCTTCTCGGCGGAGTCAGGGAAGTGAACATGGTGTTGGAGTAATGCTTGCCGCAGGTTGCTCTCTAGTTACTCGTGCACGCTTTGCCTCCTCTTCTCGCTCTCTTTTGCGAACAGGATAGCCACCATATATGCTAGTCGCTTGCTGCAGCTCCACATACTTTACCTTGCCTTACCTATAAGCTTGAATAGTCTTGATCGCGAGGGTGCGAGATTGCTGAGTCCCTGTGGCTCACAGATTACTTCCAAACCAGATGCAGGGCCTGATGATTCCGTTCCAGATGACGCGCTTGAGCTCAAGTGGGAGTTCGACAAGGACTCACGCCGTTACTATGTGTCTTTCCCTGATGATCAGTAGTGGTGCCTAGTTGGGGTGATCGGGACCGTGTCGCATGTTGGGTTATCTTTTATTTTGGCGCCGTAGTCGGGCCATGAGTGATTGGTTGATGTAATGCTATTTATGTACTTTGATTGACGTGGCGAGTGTAAGCCAACTATGTTTCTCCCCTTTTATTATCTATATTACATGGGATGTTGTGAAGATTGCGTAACTTGCGACATTGCTTTCAATGCGGTTATGCCTCTAAGTCGTGCCTCGACACGTAGGAGATATAGCCGCATCGAGGGCGTTACAGTATGACCATAGAAGGTTTTATTCATGTAAACAATACAACAGTTATTCTCTAATTTAAATGAATAACTGTATTGCAATAAACATGATCAAATCATATTCATGCTCAATGCAAACACCAAATAACACTTATTTAGGTTCAACACTAATCCCGAAAGTATAGGGAGTGTGCGATGATGATCATATCAATTTTGGAACTACTTCCAACACACATCATTACTTCACCCTTAACTAGTCTCTGTTTATTCTGCAACTCCCGTTTCGAGTTACTAATCATAGTAACTGAACCAGTACCAAATGCCGAGGGGTTGCTATAAACACTAGTAAAGTACACATCAATAACATGTATATCCAATATACCTTTGTTCACTTTGCCATCCTTCTTATCCGCCAATTACTTGGGGTAGTTCCGCTTCCAGTGACCAGTCCCTTTGTAGTATAAGCACTTAGTCTCAGGCTTAGGTCCAGACTTGGGCTTCTTCACTCGAGCAGCAACTTGATTGCCGTTCTTCTTGAAGTTCCCTTTCTTCCCTTTGCCCTTTTCTTGAAACTAGTGGTCTTGTGAACCATCAACACTTGATGCTTTTCTTGATTTCTAACTTCGTCGATTTCAGCATCACAAAGAACTCGGGAATTACTTTCGTCTCCCTTGCATATTATAGTTCATCACGAAGTTCTACTAACTTGGTGATGGTGACTAGAGAATTTTGCCAATCACTATTTTACCTGGAAGATTAACTCCCACTTGATTCAAGCGATTGTAGTACCCAGACAATCTGAGCACATGCTCACTGCTTGAGCTATTCTCCTCCATGTTTTAGCTATAGAACTTGTTGGAGACTTCATATCTCTCAACTCGAGTATTTGCTTGAAATATTAACTTCAACTCCTGGAACATCTCATATGGTCCATGACGTTCAGAATGTCTTTGAAGTCCCGATTCTAAGCCGTAAAGCATGGTGCACTAAACTATCAAGTAGTCATCATACCGAGCTTTGCCAAACGTTCATAACATCTGCATATGCTCCTGCAATAGGTTCGTCACCTAGCGGTGCATCAAGGACATAATTCTTCTATGCAGCAATGAGGATAAACATCAGATCACGGATCCAATCCGCATCATTGCTACTACCATCTTTCAACTTAGTTTTCTCTAGGAACATATATAAAACATAGGGAAGCAACAATGCGAGCTATTGATCTACAACATAATTTGCAAAATACTACCAGGACTAAGTTCATGATAAATTAAAGTTCAATTAATCATATTACTTAAGAACTCCCACTTAGATAGACATCCCTCTAATCTTCTAGGTGATCACGTGATCCATATCAACTAAACCATGTCTGATCATCATGTGAGATGGAGTAGTTTCAATGGTGAACATCACTATGTTGATCATATCTACTATATGATTCACGCTCGACCTTTCAGTCTCCGTGTTCCGAGGCCATATCTGTTATTTGCTAGGCTCGTCAAGTTTAACCTGAGTATTCCGCGTGTATAACTGTTTTGCACCCGTTGTATTTGAACGTAGAGCCTATCACACCCGATCATCACGTGGTGTCTCAGCACGAAGAACTTTCGCAATGGTGCATACTCAGGGAGAACACTTATACGTTGAAAATTTAGTGAGGGATCATCTTATAATGCTACCGTCAATGAAAGCAAGATAAGATGCATAAAAGATAAACATCACATGCAATCAATATGAGTGATATGATATGGCCATCATCATCTTGTGCTTGTGATCTCCATCTTCGAAGCACCGTCATGATCACCATCATCACCGATGCGACACCTTGATCTCCATCGTAGCATCGTTGTCGTCTCGCCAATATTATGCTTCTACGACTATCGCTACCACTTAGTGATAAAGTAAAGCATTACAGGGCGATTGCATTGCATACAATAAAGCGACAACCATATGGCTCCTGCCAGTTGCCGATAACTCTGTTAAAAACATGATCATCTCATGCAATAAAATATATCATCATGTCTTGACCATATCACATCACAACATGCCCTGCAAAAACAAGTTAGACGTCCTCTACTTTGTTGTTGCAAGTTTTACGTGGCTGCTACGGGCTTAGGAAGAACCGTTCTTACCTACGCATCAAAAACCACAACGATAGTTTGTCAAGTTGGTGCTGTTTTAACCTTCGCAAGGACCGGGCGTAGCCACACTCGGTTCAACTAAAATTGGAGAAACTGACACACGACAGCCACCTGTGTGCAAAGCACGTCGGTAGAACCAGTCTCGCATAAGCGTACACGTAATGTCGGCCCGGGCCGCTTCATCCAACAATACCGCCGAACCAAAGTATGACATGCTGGTAAGCAGTATGACTTATATCACCCACAACTCACTTGTGTTCTACTCGTGCATAACATCAATGCATAAAACCTAGGCTCGGATGCCACTTTTGGGGAATGTAGTAATTTCAAAAAATTTCCTACGCACACGCAAGATCATGGTGATGCATATCAACGAGAAGGGAGAGTGTTTTCTACGTACCCTTGTAGACTGGAAACGGAAGCGTTGACACAACGTAGAGGAAGTAGTCGTACGTCTTCCCGATCCGACCGATCCAAGTACCGAACGTACGGCACCTCCGAGTTCTTCACACATTCAACTCGGTGACGTTCCTTGAGCTCCGATCCAGCAAAACATTGAGGGAGAGTTTCATCAGCACAACGGCGTGATGACGGTGATGATGTTCTACCGATGCAGGGCTTCGCCTAAGCACCGCTACGATATGACCGAGGTGGAATATGGTGGAAGGGGGCACCGCACATGGCTAAGGAACGATCACGAGGATCAACTTGTGTGTCATGGGGTGCCCCCTTGTCTTAGTATATGAAGGAGGGAGAGGGGGAGGTGCGGCCGGCCCTATGGGTGCGCATGGAGGAGTCCTACTCCAACCGGGAGTAGGACTCCCCCCTCTTGCCTTGTTGAAAAAGGAAGGAGGAAGGGAGAAAAGAGGAAAGGGGGGCGCCGCCCCCCTTCCTTGTCCTATTCGGACTAGGGGGGAGGGGGCGCGTGGCCTACCCTGGCCGGCCCTCCTCTTCTCCCTTATGGCCCATGTAGGCCCAATAACCCCCCCGAGGGGGGGGGGGTTCCGGTAACCGCCCGGTACTCCGGTAAAATCCCGATTTCACCCGAAACGTTTCTGATATCCAAATATAGGCTTCCAATATATCAATCTTTATGTCTCGACCATTTCAAGACTCCTAGTCATGTCCGTGATCACATCCGGGACTCCGAACAACCTTCAGTACATCAAAACACAAAAACCCTAATTACGATCGTCACCGAACTTTAAGCGTGCGGACCCTACGGGTTCGAGAACTATGTAGACATGACTGAGACACGTCTCCGGTTAATAACCAATAGAGGAACCTGGATGCTCATATTGGCTCCTACATATTCTACGAAGATTTTTATCGGTCAGACCGCATAACAACATACGTTATTCCCTTTGTCATCGGTATGTTACTTGCCCGAGATTCGATCGTCGGTATCTCAATACCTAGTTCAATCTCGTTACCGGCAAGTCTCTTTACTCGTTCCGTAATACATCATCCCGCAACTAACTTATTAGTTGCAATGCTTGCAAGGCTTGAGTGATGCGTATTACCGAGAGGGCCTAGAGATACCTCTCCGACAATCGGAGTGACAAATCCTAATCTCGAAATATGCCAACCCAACAAGTACCTTTGGAGACACCTGTAGAGCATCTTTATAACCAACCAGTTACGTTGTGACGTTTGGTAGCACACAAAGTGCTCCTCCGGTAAACGGGAGTTGCATAATCTCATAGTCATAGGAACATGTATAAGTTATGAAGAAAGCAATAGCAACAAACTAAACGATCAAGTGCTAAGCTAACGGAATGGGTCAAGTCAATCACATCATTCTCCTAATGATGTGATCCCGTTAATCAAATGACAACTCATGTCTATGGTTAGGAAACATAACCATCTTTGATCAACGAGATAGTCAAGTAGAGGCATACTAGTGACACTCTATTTTGTGTATGTATTCACACATGTATTATGTTTCCGGTTAATACAATTCTAGCATGAATAATAAACATTTATCATGATATAAGGAAATAAATAATAACTTTATTATTGCCTCTAGGGCATATTTCCTTCACCTCCTCCGTCCGCCACCGTCCGCCACCCCATCCACCGCCGTCCTCCTCCACCATGCCGGAGCTGATACCCGACGCCGCCGTCCATTACAAGAGATCAACCTCTCTCATCCACGGCTTCGGACCGGGATCCTTGCATACCATCCTCTCGCTTCATCCCCGCCGTCGTCCACCTTGCCGGCGCCGCTCCTACGACCGTCTCGTCCACCGCGCCCTGCCACCACCGTCTACCCTCCTAGATCTGCTTCCACGCCGCCGACAGCCATCGCTACCGCAGCACCGTTAAATTCTCAGCAGATGCGTACACGGCGCCGCACCAGAGGCGGTACTCTTTCGTATCTACTCAACTTATTTATCGCAGCAAGAAAATAGATCGCCACTGCATTACTCTGATTTCTTGTCTTGGTTGCGAAGTTGCCTTTGTCCACTTTGCACCTTCAGATCTGCCATGGCACGCTCAACACCATACTCGCAATGCTTATGGTTTTCCCCTTTTATATTCCACACTAGTTAAATCACAGTAGACTAAATTTCAAAATTGGGTCAGTCGATTTTTTCAGAGCTCGCCGGAGTTCGCCGATGCGATCGAAGGGGCTCGGGTGGGGACGGTGGTGGTGGGGGGCAGTGGTGGGGCCTCATCGAACGAAGAAAACTCGACGCGTGTGGGGGCGGGGGTGGGGGTGGCGGAGGAACACAGGCGGTGGGGCCGGTGGTTCGGCCGGCGGCCCGTGCGGTGTTCTGTATGGGAAGCACAGTATGTTCCTTGTCAGGAAGGGGAGCAAGGACATCTGCAGTCAACAGCTGATAGAGCTGGCCTGTACGTGATCGATAGGCTTTCAATTACTAGCGGCAATACAACACCGTAATTTCCAGCCAGTTCCACTTTCCCGATTTATATATCCTGGTTATGGTGTACCCCTGTTATGTACACTATGATCTGCCTAGTTGCTGTGTGCTCTTGTTATCATGGTTTGGCAATAAACTCTCTATATAGTATATTATGAACCTATCATCTGCCAGCTATCCTTACTTCTGGAGCCTATTTTTTTGTGTACTTGTGCCAGATTATATAAATGCATGCACCATATTACAGCACACATGAGCTGTCTCATCAGAATCCAGTGATAGCACACAAGTGTTTACAGGGGCGCCCCTATATTAGAATATCATCTGCATTACAAAGATAATCTCACAACTATTTATGTTTTCATGGTTCTCAGATATTATACGCAATTACAGTGAATATCAGAATCCGCGCATCAGAAGAATATTGTGGAACACTGCAATGACTTACAAAATTGGCAGCAAGGCATTGAGTGCCATTCTAGAAGCAATGAAACTCGTACGCTCCCCATCTGTTGATTCTTGTTCAGAATATCATCCTAATGACTATTCTAACCTCGAGGAGCCAAAGGCAGATGGCCTGTCCTGTTCACCCATCAAGGTGCCTGTTCTAATTTGGCAAGGTTTTATTGATTGCGCGTATCTTGCATATGTTTTCTTGCATTTCTTCTACTTTGTTGCACCACCATCTTCTTAGTTTACTCATCATATATGTCGAGATGCCATGCCCATCCATTATCAATACATATTCCATCTGTCATCATACCATGTTTTTCCACTCAAATGCCGTTCTTGTGCATCAGACATCAAAAAGGAAGAGGGTGATTGTGTAGCGACCAGACCTCAAACAGTCTGATCTCTGTGCTCCGGTGTCATCTCTGGATCAATAATGCTGACACCACACAGTACTCGGAGGATTTCTAGCAGAGTAGCAATCACACACTTATTACATCGAGTGTCTCAAAAGAGAACTTATTACAATAAATATGGCTTAAGGCCATCTAATAACGATAACAGCGGAAGGCTTGGAAGATAAGTGAGTCCATCAACTCCGACGACATCACTGAGTATAGAACCACGACCTAAAACTCCTTAATCATTGTCTGAAAAGTCTGCAACATTAACATTGCAGCCCGAAACGGGTCAGCACATGGAATATGTTGGCAATGTAACACATAGAGAGTAATGGAATGAAACAGCTATACTATATGCATATTTGGCTGGTGGAAAGCTCTATGGTTACAGTTTTGCGTAAAGCCAATTTTTCCCTACTTCAAAGGAATAAATCTATTTAACTATCATGGTGGTTGTTAAACATTGAGAATGGTTGACAGCATTCTCAATCCCAATTAAGCATCATCATTAAACATAACCCAACAAAATTAATTTAGAGTAACATGTTGAGATTCACATGATAATCCAAGTACTAGATACTCAAGATGTCCATAACCGGGGACACGACTAACCATGATTAGTTTATTACACTCTTTAGAGGTTTGCGCACTTTTCCCCACAAGACTCGATCACCTCCGTTTGGTTTCTCGCACTACATGGTGTTTGAGAAGACGGATGACCGAGACATAGTCTTTCAGAAGCGCTAGCACCTTACGATTGGGTAGACCGTACCACCTACATCCCCTACATCTGCTAGTCTACCGCTGTAAGAGTTCGCACGACTTAGTAAACTATGCTAGAGCCCATAATAGCTTGTGGCAGCACACGGAAGTTTCTAGTATGAATAGTCTCATGATCCCTTTGAGCCTGGGTGGCGGTCCAAAAGAAAACAGGCAAGTCCTGGAATACCCAGGTGCCTCAATCCACCCAGATGTGTGTTTAAGTTGCCACCTTAGATAAACCATTAATTAACAATCTCACATCTTTCATGGATATCAATCACCCAATCCACGTCTACTAGCACAGCATGGCATAATAAGCAAACTTAGAAGTAACTCCCAAAGGTTTGATAATAACAGGTAATAGGTACTACCTCATCTACTTCCCATCCCACAATTTAATTAGATCCTAATCATGCAATGTGTGAGGATTGATCTAATGCAATAAAACTAGGTAGTAGAAAAGATATGATCAAAGTGTTACTTGCCTTGCTGATGATCCGCGAAAGCTAACGATTCGAAGTAATAGGCGGCGCACTCCGGGTATTCTATCACAGACAAACAAACAAGCATACAATAAGTAATCATCTAATTCATGGGTAAAACTCAAATAAGAGATCTAACCAGAAGGTTCAACTTAAGAACTCCAGTTGGCAAAAAGAATCAAATCAAACGAAGCAACGAAAGTCAAACGGCGAAAAAAACAACTTCGTTCTAGTAATCTGGATCTAAGGCAAATTTTTACAGTAGCAAAATCTTGTTTAAGTTGGTTATTCGGATAGAGGGTTTCGAGACGAAACTCTAGGCGCTTGAATTGCCTAATTCCGATAAACGAGCGAAAAGTTATACTAAATCGAAAATCGGATCAAAAATCGCGATCAAAAAAATTGCGGATTTAATCCAAGAAAAAGAAAAAAATGACGAACGCCGATTTTTTACGATGGCACGGAAAATGAGGCAGCGGCGAACCTCGGGCGACGTGCGGCGGCGGCGGGCGGCGGCGCGGCG
>NC_057803.1:404638386-404643836 GCF_018294505.1 Triticum aestivum
GGCTGGGCCTCCCCCCGGCTTATGAAGCCTAGTGGGCCGGGAGTGCGGGTCGGACACGGCCCCTAGGTCGGTTCGTTTGTTTTTGTTTTTTTTAAATTATTCCGCTCAGAAGAAAAATAAAAAGAAGTACTAAACAGACTCCAAAAATTCCAAAATAAATTTTCACGGGCTTCTAAAATCAAGCTGCATAAGGTGAACATTTATTTGGGACCTAAATGCAATTTTGAAAATGCACATTTTTCCTAAATTCAAATAAAACACCAAAAAACTCCGAAAAAATATTATTTGATTTTTATTATTAAATCCTCAATATTTCTTTATTTTGGGAAAGTCATTTTATTCCCTCTCTCATATTTTTGTAATAGAAATAATTGATGATAAAATAAATAAAATTAAATGATCCTATTCTCAAAATTTGAGAAAACTCAAATATGAAAATAACGAAATCCCCAACTCTCTCCGTGGGTCATTGAGTTGCGTAGAATTTTCTTGGATCAACCAAAATGCAAAATGCAAAATAAAATATGATATGCATGATGATCTAATGTATAACATTCCAAATTGAAAATTTGGGATGTTACAAACCTACCCCCCTTAAGATGAATCTCGCCCTCGAGATTCGGGTTGGCTAGAAAATAGGTGAGGGTGGTCTTTGAGCAAATCTTCCTCTCGCTCCCAGGTGGCTTCATCCTCTGAGTGGTGGCTCCATTGAACTTTGCAAAACTTGATAATCTTACTGCGAGTGACTCGACTGGCAAACTCAAGAATCCTAACTGGTTTCTCCTCGTAGGTCAAATCGTTATCCAACTGAATAGTCTCCAATGGCACTATGTCTCTCAACGGTATGTCAGCCATCTCCGCGTGGCACTTCTTTAACTGAGAAACGTGGAACACATCATGAACTCCTGACAATCCTTCGGGCAATTCCAACTTGTAAGCCACTTCTCCCATATGTTCCAAAACTCGACATGGTCCTACAAATCGTGGTGCTAACTTCCCTTTAACTCCAAAACGCTTTGTTCCCCGAAGTGGTGATACTCGAAGATAAGCTCTATCTCCAACTTCGTAAACTGTCTCCTTGCATTTAGAATCTGCATAACTCTTTTGTCTGGACTGGGCTACCTTGAGCCTATCGCGAATCAACTTCACCTTCTGTTCAGACTCTTTAATCAAGTCAGGTCCAAACAACCGGCGGTCTCCAACTTCGTCCCATGACAACGGTGTCCTGCACCTCCTTCCGTACAAAGCTTCGAAAGGGGCCATCTTCAAACTGGTTTGGTAACTGTTGTTGTAAGAGAACTCTGCATATGGCAAATTATCATCCCAACTAGATCCGTAATCTAGCGCACAAGCTCTCAGCATATCCTCCAAAATCTGATTGACTCTCTCGGACTGTCCATCTGTCTGTGGATGAAAAGTTGTACTGAATTCTAGCCTGGTTCCCAAAGTTTCGTGCAACTGCTTCCAGAACTTTGAGGTAAACTGGGTTCCTCTATCTGATACGATACTCCTTGGAACTCCATGCAGACATACGATCTTGGTCATGTATATCTTTGCCAACTTAGCACTGGTATAAGTGGTCTTTACTGGGATGAAATGAGCTACTTTCGTCAATCGGTCAACTACAACCCAAATCGAGTCATAGCCTAAACGAGTCCTGGGTAATCCCGTGATAAAATCCATGCCTAGCTTATCCCACTTCCATTCGGGTATCGGCAATGGTTGTAACAATCCTGCTGGCTTCTGATGCTCTGCCTTTACTCTCTGACATACATCACAAACTGCTACATACTCTTCAATATCCTTCTTCATTCCGGTCCACCAGAAAATATCCTTCAAATCCAAATACATCTTGGTATTACCTGGGTGAATCAAATATGGTGAATCATGTGCCTCTTGCAAAATCAACTTCCTGATCTCCGGGTCATTGGGCACGTAAACACGGTCTTCAAACCATAGGGTGTCGTGCTCATCCTCATGAAATCCTTTAGCTTTTCCTTTGCTCAGTTTCTCCTTTATAGCGGCAATCTCTTTGTCAGCTTTCTGAGCTTCTCTGATTCTATCCATCAAAGTTGACTGAATCTCCAATGCTGCTACATAGCCTCTCGGAACTATTTCCAAACATAGTTCATGAAGATTTTTGGCTAACTCCCTTGGTATTTCTCCCGTCATTAACGTATTGACATGGCTCTTGCGGCTTAATGCGTCTGCTACTACATTAGCCTTTCCAGGATGATAATGCAATTTCATATCATAATCCTTGATAAGCTCCAACCATCTCCTTTGTCTAAGATTTAACTCCTTCTGTGTGAAAATGTACTTCAAACTCTTATGATCCGTGTACACCTCACAATGATTTCCAATGAGGAAATGTCTCCATGTCTTCAATGCATGCACTATGGCTGCTAACTCCAAATCATGCGTAGCATAATTCAACTCATGAGGCTTCAGTTGTCTTGAGGCATATGAAACAACTCTCCCTTCCTGCATAAGCACTGCTCCAAGTCCTTGACGTGAAGCGTCGCAATACACCTCATAATATTTGGTCTGGTCCAGCAAAATCAACACTGGTGAGGTAACTAAGCGTTTCTTCAACTCCTGGAAACTAGCCTCACATTCCTCTGTCCATATGAACTTGGTATCCTTCTTTAACAACTCAGTCATAGGCTTCACAATCTTTGAGAAATTCTTAATAAATCTCCGGTAGTATCCTGCGAGTCCGAGAAAACTCCGGATGTCTCCAACTATTGTTGGGGCTTCCCACTTGGTCACGGTTTCAAATTTAGTGGGATCAACTGCTATACCTTCTCTAGATATAACGTGTTCGAGGAATCCTACTTCCTTCAACCAAAACTCACATTTGCTGAACTTGGCATATAATTGATGTTCTCTGAGCTTTCCAAGTACCAAACGCAAATGTTCCTTATGCTCCTCTTCATTCTTCGAATAAACCAGGATATCATCAATGAACACTACGGCGAACTTATCCAAAAACTCCATAAACACTTTGTTCATCATGTTCATAAAATAGGCAGGTGCGTTAGTCAGACCAAATGACATAACGGTATACTCATACAGCCCATACCTGGTGGTAAAAGCTGTCTTCGGAATATCCTATTCTCGAATCTTCAACTGGTGGTATCCTGATCGCAGATCGATCTTGGAAAATACCTTAGCTCCTTGCAATCGATCAAACAGATCGTTGATCATTGGTAGTGGGTACTTGTTCTTGATTGTTACTTCATTCAATCCTCGATAATCAACAACCATCCTTAACGATCCATCCTTCTTCTCCACTAGAAGTACTGGCGATCCCCAAGGCGAAAAACTTGGGCGAATATATCCTTTATCCAGTAACTCCTTAATCTGCTTCTTAATTTCCACCAAATCCTTTGCTGGCATCCTATATGGTCTCTTTGATATTGGCCCTGTGCCTGGCAATAGCTCAATCAAAAACTCAATATCTCTATCCGGTGGCATGCCTGGCAACTCTTTTGGAAATACATCGGGAAAATCCCTTACCACTGGTACTTCCTCCTGCACAACTCCTGTTAGGCAATTTACTTGAGTCCTCTTTGGCACATGTCGGGATACATACTTGATCCTTCTCCCTTCTGGGGTGGTAAGCAAAATTGACTTACTAGCACACTCAATATTCCCTTCATACCTTGATAACCAATCCATGCCTAATATCACATCCAATCCTTGAGATTCCAATACTATTAGGTCTGAGGGAAAAACATAGTTACCAATCCTTAATGGTAACCGATCACACCATAGACTAGCCACATACTCTGCTCCGGGCGAGGTTACTAACATGGGTGACCTAAGGGCTTGGGTTGGTAGGTTATACTTATCCACAAATCCCCTTGAGATGTATGAATGCGATGCATCAGTATCAAAAAGAACGAGTGCAGTAAATGACTTAACCAAAAACTTACCTATTACTGCATCGGGCTGAGCTTCAACCTCCTCCACGCTAACGTGGTTCACCTGTCCCCTGTTAAAAGGGTTCGGCTTCTTCCCAGAACTTCCATTGCTATTTCCATTTTGTAATTCAGGACATTCATTGGCATAATGTCCGGTCTTCGAACACTTAAAGCAAGTGACTTGGCTCAAGTCCTTCTTGGCTGGGGTTGAGGGGTTGGTGCGGTTCTGGCCGTTGCTTCCTCCGTTGCCATTACCATTCTTGGTGCCATTGTGATTGTGCGAGCTACCTCCTCTATGGGTATGCCGAAAATGTCCTCCCGGTCTAGGGGTAAAACGTGGCTTCTGCTGAGCTCCCGAATTGTACTTTCCTTGTCCATACTTCCTCTTGTGATTCTCAATTTGCTGCTGCTTCCCTTCAATCATAAGAGCACGATCTACCAACTCCTGGTAGTTGTTGAAGGTGGCTACCATCAACTGCATGCTCAACTCATCATTCAGTCCTTCCAGAAATTTCTTCTGCTTTGCTGCATCAGTCGCGAGATCATCTGGGGCATAACGTGCTAACTTACTAAATTCCTCCACGTACTGGCCAACAGTCCGTCCTCCTTGGCGCAAGTTGCGAAACTCACGCTTCTTCATGGCCATAGCTCCTGCTGACACATGTGCAGTACGAAAAGCCTGCTGAAACTGGTCCCATGTGATAGTGTCGACAGGGAAAGTGGCTGTGAAATTCTCCCACCATGATGCTGTGGGTCCTTCTAGCTGATTGTAACACCCCGGATGTAACTTTCCCTATTTGTACTCCAACTCTTGCCGTTTTCGGCGTTAAGTTATTTTATTTCCTCGGGTTCGGGTTTTTGTCTCCGTGTGATGTTGTCGTTGTCATGCATCTCATATCATGTCATCATGTGCATTGCATTTGCATACGTGTTCGTCTCATGCATTCGAGCATTTTCCCCGTTGTCCGTTTTGCATTCCGGCGCTTCGTTCTCCTCCGATGGTCATTTCTAGCTTTCTTTCATGTGTGGGGATTAAACATTTCCGGATTGGACCGAGACTTGCCAAGCGGCCTTGGTTTACTACCGGTAGACCGCCTGTCAAGTTTTGTACCATGTGGACTTCGTTTGATACTCCAACGGTTAACCGAGGGACCGAAAAGGCCTCGTGTGTGTTGCAGCCCAACACCCCTCCAATTTGGCCCAAAACCCACCAAACTCTGTTCCATGTCCTAGAGCATTCGATCACGATCGCGTGGCTGAAAACCGCACCTCATTTGGACTCTCCTAGCTCCTCCTATGCCTATATATACACCCCCATTCCAATTCGCGGATACTCTCCCCTAAAATTTTCCACCTCGCGCGGCCGGACATTGTCCGCCCCGCGCCGGATGTCGCCGCCGCCCCAACCGAGAGCCGCCACGTGGCGCTCCACCGCCAGCCGCCGCCAAGGCCCAGGAGCCCAGGTCCGGCCCCCGCGGCCCGCTCCCGCTCCCCGCCGCCTCGCGCCGTCCCCGCCGCCTC
>NC_057803.1:404644252-404659838 GCF_018294505.1 Triticum aestivum
GCGCCGCGCCGCCCCTCGCCCCGGCCGGCCCCAGCTCCGGCCCGGCCACCGGCGACCTTCCCCTCGCCGGATCCGGCGCCTCCAACCCCAGCCGCCGCCGTCCTCGACTTCTCCGGCGAACCGCGCCGCCGTCCTCGGATTCCGTGCCGTGAACAGTAAACCCTAGATCCAGATCCGAGGGTTGTTTTTCTCTCTCTAAGTCCCAGATATTTTAGCTCATATGCCCATGTTCGCGGCTCTGTAACTTTGCATCCGTAGCTCCGATTCATGCATATAGCATATAAAAATGTTCATCTCAGAGATTACATCATTTCATTCCGTTGCATCATTTTCATTTGAGCTCATCTTGATGCCCGAAATGCTGTTAGAAGAGGGCTACTTGAGTTAATTGTCAGATCTGCTACTTCATCTTAGACTTTTGTCATTTTTGCCATGATTAATGTGTGCATGATATGGCCGTGAGTTCTTCATATGTTTTGTTAAGGGTTTTGTCATCTATCCAGAGGTGCAACCCATGTATTTTTAGGATGTGTGTGGTGACTTGTGCAAGATTGCAAAGTGGTGCACTTGCTAATTCTGTTTTCAGGGACTTAGTGATTTCACTAAGTCCTGGGATTGTTTAGTTCATGATGCCATATGTTCTTGTTGTTTCCTAGTGATCCGTGCCTCTTTTGAGGATGATCAGTAAGGGATTTTTGTTAATTTTGTAGTGCTCTATCCATCCATGTCTTTGTTTGAAATTATGGAGCACCCTAGCTTGAGTCAATCGAGCTCTAGTTTTGCTTTGTGGTGAATCTGGGCAGATCGTCAACTTGTTTGCGATTTTGCCGATCTTATTATTATTGATCCATGCATGCTATGCTATTGTTCTTGCCATGTATAGCTTGTATTTTGTGCCTTATTAAGGGATGTATGCTTTTCTTGCCATGACTTGCACCGTGGTGAGTGCATCGAGCTTGTAAACATGCCTTCGTGAGTTATGTTTCAGCATGTCCCAGTTTTCACTAAGTCTGAAAACTGATTATATTTTTGCTATGTTCGTGTGCTTGTTAGTATATTTTGTGATCCCTTTTGGCTCAAGGTCACTAAGGGACTTTTGTTAAGCTTGTTGAGTAGCTCCATGCCATGTCTTTCTTTGTCAGGTTCAGGTCCTGTAGCATGTTGTTTTGTTGCTCCGAAGAGGGCTATATGATCTGAAATTCCAGACAAGTGTTAATTTCACTAAGTCTGAGATCTGTTTTACCATTTGCGTTTTTGCCATGCTTGTTTGAACCTGTTAATGGATGATTTGGCAATAGCTCCGTGCTAGACTTTTGTTAAGCATCTTGTGTGCATCCCTGTCATGTATTTTGTTGTCATGTTTGGGTGCTGTAGCATGTTCATTTTGTTGCATTTAGATGCCTACTTGCTGTATCTCGCAGACCGGTGTCAATTTTGAATCGCTTGCCATTTCCAAACCGTAACTCCGATTCCGGCGTTCTTTATATCATTTTCAAGCGATTTCATCTCATCTTTCCAGTGGCACCCTTGGAATTCCAAGTTGAGGCCAGGTTCATGCATTTCCTGTCATATCTTGTATTTTGCATCCCGCATCGCATCCCGCATAGCATATCATCGTTTCATCATATTGCTTGTTCTTGCATGTGGTTGATTGTATCCTTGTTGCTTGTTTGTCTTGTTTGGGTAGAGCCGGGAGATGAGTTCACTAACAAGGAGCCCGTTGAGCTTGCGTTTGAGGATCCAGTCAACTCTGACAACTGTGCAGGCAAGATGATCATACCCTCGAATTCACTACTATCTTTGCTATGCTAGTTGCTCGCTCTTTTTCTAAGCCATTGCTACAATGCCTACCACTTGCTTGAAAGCCTCCTATATTGCCATGTCAAACCTCTAACCCACCATTGTCCTAGCAAACCGTTGATTGGCTATGTTACCGCTTTGCTCAGCCCCTCTTATAGCGTTGGTAGTTGCAGGTGAAGATTGGAGGCCGTTCCTTGTTGGAACATCTTTTATTTACTTGTTGGGATATCATTATATTGCTATGTTATCTTAATGCATCTATATACTTGGTAAAGGGTGGAAGGCTCGGCCTCTCGCCTAGTTTTTTGTTCCACTCTTGCCGCCCTAGTTTCCGTCATATCGGTGTTATGTTCCCGGATTTTTGCGTTCCTTACGCGGTTGGGTTATAATGGGAACCCCTTGATATTTCGCCTTGATTAAAGCTTTTCCAGCAATGCCCAACATTGGTCTTACCGTTTGCCACCTAGCCTTTTCTTTCCCTTGGGTTCTGCAGACTCAAGGGTCATCTTACTTTACCCCCCCGGGCCAGTGCTCCTCTGAGTGTTGGTCCCATCAAGCGATGTCCGGGGCTACTAGGGGCAACTCTGGGCTGGCCTACTCGACGTTTGGCTCATCTGAGTGTGCCCTGAGAAAGAGATATGTGCAGCTCCTATCGGGATTTGTCGGCACATTCGGGCGGTGTTGCTGGTCTTGTTTTAACCTGCCGAAGTGTCTTGAATTACCGAGATACCGAGTCTGATCGGAACGTCTTGGGAGGAGGTCTATTCCTTCGTTGACCGTGAGAGCTTGTTATGGGCTAAGTTGGGACTCCCCTGCAGGGATTGAACTTTTGAAAGCCGTGCCCGCGGTTATGGGCAGATGGGAATTTGTTAATGTCCGGTTGTAGATAACTTGAACCTTAACTTAATTAAAACGAATCAACCGAGTGTGTTACCATGATGGCCTCTTCTCGGCGGGGTCCGGGAAGTGGACACGGTGTTGGAGTAATGTTTGCGCAGGTTGTTCTCTAGCTTCTCGCTCGTGCTTTGCCTCCTCTTCTTGCTCTCTTTTGCGAATAAGTTAGCCACCATACTTGCTAGTCGCTTGCTGCAGCTCCACTCATATTTTACCTTGCCATACCTATAAGCTTAAATAGTCTTGATCGCGAGGGTGCGAGATTGCTCAGTCCCTGTGGCTCACAGATTACTATTACACCAAATGCAGGGCCTGATGATTCCGCTCCAGGAGACACGTATGAGCTCAAGTGGGAGTTCGACGAAGACTCTCAACGATACTACGTTTCCTTTCCCGATGATCAGTAGTGGTGCCCAGTTGGGGGTGATTGGGACCGTGTCGCATGTTGGGTTCTCTTTATTTTGGCGCCGTAGTCAGGCCATGAGTGTTTGGATGATGTAATGTTATTTATGTACTTGGTTGACGTGGCGAGTGTAAGCCAACTATGTTATCTCCCCTTTTATTATTATTACATGGGATGTTGTGAAGATTGCCTAATTTGCGACATATGCCTTCAATGCGATTATGTCTCTAAGTCGTGCCTCGACACGTGGGAGCTATAGTCGCATCGAGGGTGTTACAAGTTGGTAATCAGAGCCTTCCCCGACCTTAGGAGCCCCATTGCTTGATCGTTTTTAGCGGCCGAGTTGTGTCTAGAAAAAATGTTTTGAGTCATTTAGGAATTATATATCGGAGAGTTTAGGTATTCTTTTTACTTCCCAATCTCCTCATCGCTCTGGTCAGGCATCCTGACGTAGAGTTTTGACTCTTCTCTTCTCAAATTTCACTAATTTTTTTTTAGGATCACGCGGGTATCTTGGAATCGTTCCAATGGTTTTATGATGAGAACATTGTCTTGGTGCCTCCTATCAGGGGTTTAGTGGAAGTGTCCCGGAGAGTTGAGCTCTGAGGTGTTGTCGTCATAATTTTATCGTTACAGTTCTGGAATATCTGAGTTTAGTACGCCGACATCGAAAATATCTTTTATGCAGTTCGTTGGTGAGATAACCTCGATGCCACCCAGTACTGGGGCGGGAGTTCGGGAGTATCGCCATAACTTGTATAACGGATGCTTTTCGAAGGTTGAGGTAGATGGTTTCCGAAGGTTTCTTGGTTATGTGTTGAAGGATGGATATAGCTGGATGTAGGATTTGCTAGTTTGGGTGAGATATTATGCTTCCCTGTATCCCCAACACCTGATTGCATAATTGGAAAGGTTCGGGAGTTTCATAGGTGGGAATTCTTGTAGCTCTAGTTCTTCTTCCATGGATATTGGTTTGAGATTGGGATTTCTTACCGATTATTCGTTCTTGATCCGTACCTTGTTGATTTATTTCTCTACCTTAATTCTACGTGGCTTCTCAATTTATGGATATGTGACCATTTCAAGAGGAATGCATTCGTTCATTTTGTTCGGATGTGAAGACTATATGTTGTAATTTTCATTCCGTTGGATTCAGCTTCTATAATTATCTGTCAATGTGCTAATGGTGGTCAACCTCTTCAGGATGGCTCCTCCAATGCGCACGACTCCGAATCCTGATCCGCCACCACCTCCACCTCCTCCGGAGACATGGCAAGCTGTGATGGCCGCAACCAATGCAAACACACAGCTGATCATGCAAATTCTTCAAGAGCGCAATCAAGGCAGTCAAGGGAATCAAGGCAGCAATCAGAGTCACTTTGCTACACTGAACCAGTTCCTTGCTAACGGGCCAAAGACTTTCAGCAATTGTGTTGAGGCAACCGATGCTGACGATTGGCTTGTGGATCTGTGCAAGCATTTCGAGTGCAGTAACGTCAGGCCTGAGGACTTTGTTAAGTTCGCTTCCTTCCAACTCAAAGATCAAGCTGCAGAATGGTTCCAGCAATACAAGGACTCCAGAGGTGGACGTGTTATCACTTGGGATGATTTCTGTCGAGATTTTCGAGCTCATCATATCCCCCAGAGCGTGGTTGAAAGCAAGCGTGAGGAATTCCGCAATCTGAAGCAAGGCTCTTTGTCTGTCTATGACTACAACAAGTTGTTCCAGAAGCTCGCCTGCTTTGCCAAGCAGGATGTCCCTGATGAGAAGAGCATGATATATCAGTTCAGGGGTGCTCTCAGAGAAGAAATTCAGCTCGCTCTTGTCCTCTTTGAGCCCTTGAGGTACGATGAGTTCTACGACATGGCACTGAAGCAAGAGGCTGCTTAGTTGA
The DNA here is from genome assembly GCF_018294505.1 of Triticum aestivum. Taxonomy (NCBI): domain Eukaryota; kingdom Viridiplantae; phylum Streptophyta; class Magnoliopsida; order Poales; family Poaceae; genus Triticum; species Triticum aestivum. Next base: position 404,649,245 of record NC_057803.1, read on the forward strand.
GGTGTGATGCTTCCAAGAAGCGAGTCAGAGATGCTACTCCTTCTTCCTCTACTCAAGTGGCCAAGCAGCATAAGTTTTGGCTTCGTCCTCCTTCATTCCGTCAGCCGTATCAGCAGAAGAGTAAAGGTGGCAGTGGTTCTTCCCACCCACCCAACCCTGGCTTTCAGAACAAGACTTCATCTCAACCTCCAAGATCGAGTGCTCCGTATCACCGTCCGCTTTCTGAGGTCACGTGCAACAAGTGCCAACAGAAGGGTCACTATGCGAACAAGTGTCTCAACCAGAGGCATCTTCCTCCTCCTCCTATGAGATCGGCAAGTACAGCTGTGGTCAAGCATAACCCCAAGTCTGCCAAGGTCAACTTGATGAATGCAGCTCAGGCAGAGGACTCGTCAGATGTGATCATGGGTAACCTTCCTGTTAATGATATTCCTGCAAAAGTTCTTTTTGACACGGGTGCATCGCATTGTTTCATCTCGAGGCCATTTGTTTCTAAGCATGAGTTGCCTTTGCAAGATTTGCCTAGAAACTTATCTGTTGTTTCTCCGGGTAAATTCATGAATGCAAGCGCTATTGCCCCAGATGTTTCTATCACATTGGGTGATTACAAGTTTCTATCTTCTCCGGTGGTTCTTGGTAACTCGGATATTGATCTTATTCTCGGAATTGATTGGCTTTCTAAGCACAAGGCACATCTTGATTGTGCAGCCAGGCAGATTCAATTGACTCATTCGTCTGAGGATGTAATTGTCTTTGCCGCTCGTGATGATACTATCCGTCTATTTTCTCTCAATGAGAAGGGTGAATTGGATGCTATCGCCCAAATTCCAGTCGTTTGCGAATATCAAGACGTCTTTCTAGAAGAGCTCCCAGGAATGCCTCCGCACCGGCCAGTTGAGTTCATTATTGATCTTGAGCCTGGCACGGAACCTGTGTGCAAACGTCCTTACAAGCTTGGACCTAAAGAGTTGAAGGAGCTGAAGAAGCAACTCGATGAGCAAGAAAGAATGGGTCTCATCCGGCCTAGTTCTTCTCCGTGGGGTTGTGGTGTTCTTTTTGTGAAGAATAAGGATGGAACGGACCGACTTTGTGTTGATTACCGTCCAGTGAACAAGAAGACCATCAAGAACAAATACCCACTTCCCAACATCAATGAGCTGTTCGAACAACTCAAAGGTGCCCAAGTATTCTCCAAGCTTGATCTCCGTATGGGCTATCACCAGATTCTTATTCGTGAAGAAGATATTCCCAAGACAGCATTCAGAACAAGCTTTGGTTCATATGAATACACTGTCATGTCTTTTGGCCTCGCCAACGCTCCTTCGACGTTCTCTCGCATGATGAACTTCATCTTCAATGCCTACACCAATGACTTCGTTTTGGTATATCTCGACAACATTCTGGTTTTCTCCAAGAACAAGGAAGATCATGCCAAACACTTGCGTTTGGTGCTTGATAAGCTCAGGGAACATCAGTTCTACGCCAAGTTCTCCAAGTGTGAATTTTGGCTCGATGAGGTTCTTTATCTTGGTCATATCATCTCTGCCAAGGGCATTTCCGTGAATCCTGAGAAGGTGTCTGCAATTGTGAATTGGGAACCTCCTCAGAACGTGAAGCAACTCCGCAGTTTTCTCGGTCTCGCAAGCTATTGCCGAAGATTCGTTGAAAACTTTTCCAAGATCGCGAAGCCTCTCTCAAATCTTCTTCAGAAGCACGTCAAGTACGTTTGGTCTCCGGAGTGTGATATTGCTTTCAACACTTTGAAAGAGAAATTGATCACTGCTCCAGTTCTGACTCCGCCTGATGAATCCAAGCCGTACGAGGTGTTTTGTGATGCCTCTCTCCAAGGTCTTGGCGCAGTATTGCTGCAAGAGAAGAAAGTTGTTGCTTATACATCTCGCCAGTTGAAGCCTAATGAGAAGAACTACCCCACTCACGATCTCGAGTTGGCGGCAGTTGTGCATGCTCTTTTGACTTGGAGACATCTTCTATTGGGAAGAAAAGTGGACATTTTCACTGATCACAAGAGTCTCAAGTACATCTTCACTCAGCCTAATCTCAACCTCAGGAAAACTCAATGTGTCGAAATGATTCAAGAGTATAATCCGAGTATTGAGTACACTCCAGGCAAGGCTAATGTGATTGCTGACGCTTTGAGCAGGAAGGCTTACTGCAACATTCTGATTCTTGAGCCTTATCAACCCGAGCTTTGTGAAGCTTTCCGCAAACTTAATCTGCAAGTTGTTCCTCAAGGTTTCCTCGCCAACCTTCAAGTCTCTCCTACCTTAGAAGACCAGATTCGCCAAGCCCAGCTTCTTGATGCTATGGTGAAAAAGGTGAAGATTGGGATTGCCAAGAGTCAGTCCAAGTACAAGTGCTACCGCCTTGATGACAAGGACACTCTCTTCTTCGAGGATCGTATTGTTGTACCCAAAGGTGACCTCCGTAAAGTGATCATGAACGAGGCTCACAATTCTCTCCTCTCCATCCACCCTGGGAGCACGAAGATGTATCAGGACCTTAAGCAAGCTTATTGGTGGACTCGAATGAAGCGCGAGATAGCTCAATTCGTGAATGAATGTGATGTATGCAGAAGAGTGAAGGCAGAACACCAAAGGCCAGCAGGTCTCCTCCAACCTCTTGCCATCCCAGAATGGAAGTTTGACCACATTGAGATGGACTTCGTGACTGGGTTTCCAAAGTCCAAGCGTGGCAATGATGCTATATTTGTTGTCATCGACAAACTCACCAAAGTGGCTCATTTTCTGCCTATCAAAGAGTCGATCACTGCAGCTCAATTGGCAGAACTCTATACCTCTTGCATTGTCTCTCTGCAGACCGTGGCAGTATCTTTACCTCGAAGTTTTGGGATTCTTTTCAGAAGGCCATGGGCACTAACATCCGCTTCAGCACAGCTTTCCATCCTCAAACAAGCGGTCAAGTCGAGCGTGTCAACCAGATTCTTGAAGATATGCTCAGGGCTTGTGTGATCTCCTTCGGAATGAAGTGGGAGGATTGTCTTCCTTATGCTGATTTCTCCTACAACAACAGTTTTCAAGCAAGTTCGGGCAAGGCCCCATTTGAAATTCTGTATGGCAGGAAGTTCTGTACCCCTCTCAACTGGTCTGAAACCAGTGAACGTCAGCTTTTGGGTAATTACTTAATCACAGAGGCAGAAGAAGTGTGCAAAGTCATTCGAGATAATCTCAAAGCAGCCCAATCCCGCCAGAAGAGCTACTATGATAGTAAGCACCGTGATTTGGCGTTCGAGGTCGGAGATCATGTTTACCTCTATGTCTCTCCTATGAAAGGCACTCGTCGCTTCGGTATCAAAGGGAAGCTTGATGAAGCCATGTACCTAGGGTAGGGGCACGGGCCTGTCCAAAGAGCCCTACCCTGGGACATCCCTAGGAGAAGTCACCTTTCAATCGACTTGAAGGTATCCCACTCGACGGGTTCAAGACACTCGACCATGAAGCCAACCACTCGACTGCCAGGAGACCTAGAGTCACTACACAGGCAAACGGTCGGCTATTAAGTAGTGTTTATGGTCATTATCACACTTTATTAAGGGCGTTACCGGTAACGCCCAACCTTAAATGTACCTTAAACCCTGCATTACTGAGGGCAGGAGGGGGCCGGCGAACTCTATATAAGCCACCCCCCTCCTCGGTATGAAGGGTTCGCACCCCTGTTATTCACACGCCAGTAATCCAGTCGACCGCCTCCGGGCACCGAGACGTAGGGCTGTTACTTCCTCCGTGAAGGGCCTGAACTCGTACATCTTGGTGTGTTTACAACTTCCCAATAGCTGAGATCTAGCCTCTCCATACATACCCCCCTACATCACTGTCAGAGCTAGAACCACGACAGTTGGAGCCCACCGTGGGGCCAGAATCTTAGCACCTGATTGGAGAAGTTGCAATTTTTCCGATCCCTTTGATCATGGTTTCGCGCGGAGTTTTGGTGGAGGGCCGCGAGATCCGCCTCGGCACGCTCACGTTCATCGCCGACGACTCTGCCTGGCTTCAGGAGGCGCCACTCGACATCGACGCGCTCCCCGTCCGCGGTGTGACGCATTTCCGCGCATGCGTTTGTGGCGTCCTCTTGCGGCATCCCTCGACCCAGTATCGGTCGGCCCCCGTATCGTCTCCCCGCTCTGTCTCCTACAGGCGCAAGCGCTCCGGTCGGTCGAGACTTCAGAGGTGGGTGAGGCATGCTGTGGCTCGCCAGTCGGCCGCCACGCAAGTCGCGGCAATCGAGCCCGACGAATCCCTCTGCGGCCTGTTCGACCTGTCGACTGGCTCCACGGAGACCGCATCCGAGTGCGACAGCAGCGACCCAGCAGTTGAGATCTTGGCGGTCGATGGAACGCACAGTCCTCCCGGTTTCCCTCGCGCTGATGGAGGCGCGGGTGGGGGCGACCCGTCGCATCCCCACGATGAGTATCTCCCCGAACCTCTCACGTCATTACAGCGAGAGGAGCTTCGCCGCCGGAACACGGACGCACTCCGCACTCCTATCGTCGGAGAGTCCCCCGAGGCCCGGGCCTTGGAGGACGCGCGCTTGGCTAATTTGGCCGAGCGCACTCGACTGGAGAATCTCCAGCGAGCACTCGATGAGCAAGCGCGTCAGCAGGCTCCTGAGTCTAGTCGACGCCAGCTCTTCCGGCCGACGCAGGTATACCGAACCCCAGTTCAGAATTTGGCCGCCGCGGCCCGTATAGCAGAATCGATTCAGCCCTCCCAGTCGGAGGCTGGCATGGGCTTGTTACAGATCAGAGCATTGCTCCAGGCGGCAGGAAACCAGAATTCCACTCTTTCTTAGTCGCGGAATAGGATCCACAGTCGATCCGTTGCAACAGATACAGTCCAGTCGGCTCACAGCCCGCGGTCGCCCCCGAGGCGTGAGGGACATGGTGACCGGCATGATCAGTACAGAAGGAATGAGCAGTATGATCACCGATCCGATCGTGATGATCGACGTCGAGTGCCAACCCCTCCCCCGAGGAGTGGGTCATATGCGCCTCGACATCGAGATGACAGGCGCCCTCATAGCGTTAGGCAGAGGATTCCCGTCGACCCCAGGGACCCAGGCTTCGACGCGAGATCTGTCCTCGTTCAAGGCTTGGTTGACAGGAACAGGGCTCATCGGGAAGGCCAGAACAGAGATGCGCCCGCCAGCAGCAGAATACGTGTTTCAGGGCCAGAGTGTTTCAGTCGAGCCATCAGGGCCGCGGTGATTCCTCCAACTTTTAGTTGGCGACTGGAGTCAGCAAGTTCACCGGTGAGTCTAAGCCTGACACTTGGCTCGAAGATTACCGAGTGGCTGTACAGATTGGCGGTGGCAATGACGAGGTGGCTATGAAGCATTTGCCTCTCCTGTTAGGGGGCTCGGCCAGAGCGTGGCTGAATCAGTTAGCACCCAGCAGCATCTACAATTGGAAGGATCTCTCTCGAGTGTTTGTCACAACCTTTGAGGGAACATGCAAGCGACCCACAGGCCTTACAGAATTGCGGTCTTGCGTGTAGAAGTTGAGTGAAACTCTGAGGGATTACATCCAGAGGTGGATCACTTTGCATCTCACAGTTGAGAACGTACCGGATCACCAAGCAGTTTGTGCCTTTAAAGAAGGCGCAAGAACAGAGAGTTGAACCTGAAGTTCGGTCAGACCGAAGAAATGTCCCTGAATCGGATGATGGAAATTGCCACCAAATACGCTAACGGAGAAGATGAAGATCGACTCCGGAGTGGCAAGCAGAAAGAAGTCACCCAGGAAACCGGAGGCAATTCCAGTCGGAAGCAGAAGCGGAAGGCCGAGCCAGCCGCCCCTGGGGAGGCCCTGGCCGCAACCCAGGGAAATTTCAAGGGAAAACCCAAAGACCCCTGGAAGCCCAAGAAAGTCAAGGATCAAGATGGAAATGATGTTTTGGACCTGCCATGTCACATCCACACCAAGAAAGATGAAGAGGGTAATTTCATTTACCCAAAGCATACCACTTGACAGTGCCGGCTCCTGATCTAGCAGTTTCAGGGCAAACAACCCAAAGATAAGGAAAAAGAGTCAGACAAAGTCGAGGACAAGGAAGATAGCGACGACGGATACCCCCAAATCAATTCCACCCTGATGATTTTTGCTGATGTCGAAAGCAAAAGTCGACTGAAAGTCATTAACCGTGAGGTGAATATGGTTGCTCTGGCGACACCCAGTTATCTGAAGTGGTCTCAGACTGCCATCACATTCGACCAGTCCGATCACCCTACGCACATTGCCACCCCTGGGAGGCAAGCTTTGGTGGTCGACCCAGTTGTCGGAGGCACTCGACTGACCAAAGTCCTGATGGATGGTGGCAGTGGCCTGAACATATTGTATGCTGAAACATTGAAAGGGATGGGCATTCCGATGTCTAGGCTCAGTGCCAGCAACATGAGCTTCCATGGAGTCATTCCTGGAAAGAAAGCCGAGTCACTCGGCCAGATTGCTCTCGACGTGGTTTTCGGTGATTCAAAGAATTGCCGCAGGGAAAAGTTGACATTTGAGGTTGTGGACTTCCAAAGTGCTTATCATGCTATTCTGGGTCGGCCAGCTTATGCATGCTTCATGGCTCGACCATGCTACGTGTATCTCAAGTTGAAGATGCCCGGCCCCAGAGGTGTGATCACCATTACCGGCAATTGGAAGAAAGCAGAAGAGTGTTTTCAGAAAGGATCGAAGATTGCTGACGCTCAGATGGCAGTTGTTGAGCTACAAGAGTACCAGAAGACTGTTGATCCGAGTGAATTGCTACGAGCCAAGAAGCCTGCTTCAGGATCTGCTTTTCAGTCGTCCGGTGAAACTAAGCCAGCTCACATTCACCCGACCGACCCCGACGCTGCTCCGACTCACATCTCGACGACGCTCGACTCCAAATAGGAAGAAGCGCTCATCCAGTTCCTCCGTGAGAACTGGGACATCTTCGCATGGAAGCCTTCTGACATGCCTGGAGTTCCCAGGGGGCTGGCTGAGCACCGTCTACGAGTCGACCCGAAGTTCAAGCCTGTGAAAGAACATCTTCGATGGTCCGCCGTCCAAAAGAGGAAAGCTATTGGCGAGGAGGTGGCTCGGCTCTTAGCAGCGGATTTCATCCGAGAGATTTACCACTCCGAGTGGCTCGCCAATGTAGTCATGGTCCCCAAAAAGGACAAGTCACTTCGCATGTGCATTGACTTTAAACACATCAATCGGGCCTGCCCGAAAGATCATTTCCCTCTCCCCCGCATCGACTAGGTAGTGGACTCGACCGCGGGGTGTGAGCGTTTGTCTTTTCTAGATGCTTATTCAGGGTACCACCAGATCCGTCTGTATGGACCCGACGAGATCAAAACGGCTTTCATCACCCCATTTGGGTGCTTCTGTTATGTCACCATGCCCTTTGGCCTCAAGAATGCTAGAGCCACGTTCATGAGGATGATTCAGAAGTGTTTACTCACTCATATCAGTCGGAACGTAGAAGCATACATGGATGATATTGTGGTTAAGTCACGGAAAGGTTCCGACCTACTGACTGACCTTGCCGAAACCTTTGCTAACCTCAGGGGATACGATATCAAGCTCAATCCATCAAAGTGCACATTCGGAGTTCCAGGTGGAAAGTTACTCGGTTTTCTCGTTTCCGAACGAGGAATTGACGCCAATCCCGAGAAAGTTGGCACCATACTCCGGATGAAGCGCCCTGTGCGTGTACACGATGTCTAGAAACTTATAGGTTGCTTGGCCGCTCTAAGTCGATTCATTTCTCGTCTCGGTGAAAAGGCGTTGCCTCTTTACCGACTGATGAAGAAGTCTGACAAGTTCGAGTGGACTCCAGAAGCTGACGCGGCGTTTGCAGAGCTGAAAGCTCTGCTCTCCACCCAGCCGGTGCTTGCTGCCCCAATCAGTAAAGAGCCTCTGCTGCTATACATTGCGGCCACGGGACAAGTTGTCAGTACAGTACTCACGGTCGAGCGGGAAGAAGAAGGAAAGGCCTTCAGAGTTCAGCGCCTAGTATATTATGTGTCTGAAGTTTTGACCCCTTCGAAGCGAAGATATCCCCATTACCATAAGCTTGTATATGGGATCTACATGACCACGAAGAAGGTTGCACACTACTTCTCTGACCATTCCATTACAGTCGTCAACGACGCTCCACTGTCAGAGATCTTGCACAACAGAGATGCAACTGGTCGAGTGGCTAAGTGGGCGATTGAACTCCTCCCCCTAGATATCAAGTTTGAAGCAAAGAAGGCTATCAAGTCCCAAGCAATTGCAGATTTCGTCGCCGAGTGGATTGAACAGCAACTCCTGACTCAAGTTCACTCGGAGCACTGGACCATGTTCTTCGATGGATCTAAGATGCTGAATGGTTCCGGTGCTGGGGTAGTATTGGTCTCCCCCCGAGGAGATAAGCTCAGATACGTTCTCCAGATTCACTTCGATTCCTCCAACAATGAAGCAGAATATGAAGCACTCTTGTACGGGTTGCGCATGGCCATTTCACTCGGCGTCCGGCGCCTCATGGTCTACGGCGACTCAGATTTGGTGGTTAATCAGGTGATGAAGGAGTGGGACGTCAGAAGCCTAGCTATGACTGGCTATTGCAACGCAGTAAGAAAGCTAGAAAAGAAATTCGAGGGGTTAGAGCTTCATCACATCCCCCGACTGAAAAAATCAAGCAGCAGATGATCTGGCAAAGATAGGCTCCAAGAGAGAAGCCATTCCCAGCAATGTGTTTTTGGAGCACATCCGCTCGCCGTCAGTCCAGGAGGATCCCTTCGCAGAAGAAGCCCCGCAACCGAAAAGTGCCACAGATCCGACTGAAGTCGAAATTCCTGCTGTGGTCGACCTAGTCATGGAGGTCTTGGCTATCACTCCTGACTGGACGGTACCATACATCGCGTATATCTTGAGGAAAGAACTCCCGGAGGACGAGGAAGAGGCTCGACAGATCGTCCGCCGATCCAAGGCCTTCACAGTCATAAAGGGACGGTTGTATAGGGAAAGCGCGACTGGAATCGGTCAGAAATGCATAACACCAGAAGAGGGTCAGATGATCCTTAATGATATCCACTCGGGGACCTGTGGTCACCATGCGTCCTCTCGGACCATTGTGGCTAAAGCATACCGAGCAGGATTTTACTGGCCAAGAGCAAATGAGATGGCAAAAGAGATAGTCGACAAGTGTGGAGGTTGCCAGTTCTACTCCAATGTGTCACACAAGCCTGCATCAACCCTGAAGACCATTCCACTCGTCTAGCCCTTTGCTGTTTGGGGACTGGACATGGTCGGTCCACTGAGAACAGGCAGGAGCGAATTTTCACGCATGTGCTTGTGGCAGTCGACAAGTTCACCAAATGGATTGAAGCCAAGCCTATCAAGAATCTCGATGCTTGCACTGCTATCAGTTTCGTCAGAGGGCTGACGTTCAGATATGGGGTCCCGCATAGCATCATCACCGACAATGGGTCAAACTTCGATTCAGACAAGTTCAGAGCTTTTTGCGCCTCTCAAGGCACGCGAGTCGACTACGCGTCGGTCGCGCATCCTCAGTCGAATGGACAAGCTGAAAGAGCAAATGGTCTGATTCTCAAAGAATTGAAGCCTCGATTGATGCGTGATCTCAAGCACGCAGCAGGCGCTTGGGTCGACGAACTTCCATCGGTTTTGTGGGAGCTGAGGACCACCCCGAACCGATCGACCGGAAGAACGCCATTTTTTCTGGTTTGCGGAGCTGAAGCCGTCCTGCCGAGTGATCTACTTCACAACGCCCCCAGAGTCGAGCTTTATAACAAAGACGAAGCAGAGCAAGCCCGGCAAGACGTAGTCGACCTCCTAGAGGAGGAGAGGGAAATGGCTATGATCAGATCGACCATCTATCAGCAAGACTTGCGTCGATTCCATGCCAGAAATGTGAAGAGCCGAGCCTTCCAGGAAGGAGATTTGGTCCTCTGAGTGGATCAACAGAAACCACACAAACTTGCTCCTACTTGGGAAGGTCCCTTCATCGTCACCAGAGTCCTCCACAATGGAGCATATCACCTCTACAATGTTGATCACCAGACCGACGAGCCACGAGCTTGGGATGCGGAACTACTCTGCCCCTTTTACACTTGTGTTCTCCCTTGGACGAGATGTAATAAGAAAAATTTTCTGCAGTTCATTTTTACCAAAGACAAGAGCGTCCCAATAATTGCTGTCACTCTTGTTTGCATACGAAATCCCCCAGTGGGTGACTTAGCTGCGAATCCGTTTCGCCTAAGTTTGAAAAAATCCTACCGAGTGGAGAGCAATCCTCCCACTCGGGGGCTTAGTTGCAGTCCAGTACTCGCCTAAGTTCTCTCATTTAGAGACTTAGTTGCAGTCAGGCACTCGCCTAAGTTTGAAAAAATCATACCGAGTGGAGAGCAATCCTCCCACTCGGGGGGCTTAGCTGCAGTCCAGTACTCGCCTAAGTTCTCTCACTTAGAGGCTTAGCTGCAGTCAGGCGCTCGCCTAAGTATATAAAAATCCTACCGAGAGGAGAGCAAACCTCCCACTCGAGGGCTTAGATGCAGTCCAGTACTCGCCTAAGTTCTCTCA
>NC_057803.1:404659848-404660365 GCF_018294505.1 Triticum aestivum
CCCCTTTTACACTTGAGTTCTCCCTTGGACGAGATGTAATAAGAAAAAAATTCTGCAGTTCATTTTTACCAAAGACAAGAGCGTCCCAATAATTGCTGTCACTCTTGTTTGCATACGAAATCCCCCAGTGGGTGACTTAGCTGCGAATCCGTTTCGCCTAAGTTTGAAAAATCCTACCGAGTGGAGAGCAATCCTCCCACTCGGGGGCTTAGCTGCAGTCCAGTACTCGCCTAAGTTCTCCCACTTAGAGACTTAGCTGCAGTCAGGCACTCGCCTAAGTTTGAAAAAATCCTACCGAGTGGAGAGCAATCCTCCCACTCGGGGGCTTAGCTGCAGTCCAGTACTCGCCTAAGTTCTCTCACTTAGAGGCTTAGCTGCAGTCAAGCGCTCGCCTAAGTTTGAAAAAATCCTACCGAGTGGAGAGCAATCCTCCCACTCGGGGGCTTAGCTGCAGTCCAGTACTCGCCTAAGTTCTCTCACTTAGAGGCTTAGCTGCAGTCAAGCGCTCGCCTAAGTT
>NC_057803.1:404660375-404660966 GCF_018294505.1 Triticum aestivum
AAATCCTACCGAGTGGAGAGCAATCCTCCCACTCGGGGGCTTAGCTGCAGCCCAGTACTCGCCTAAGTTCTCTCACTTAGAGGCTTAGCTGCAGTCAAGCACTCGTCTAAGTTTGAAAAAAAAAATCCTACCGAGTGGAGAGCAATCCTCCCGCTCGGGGGCTTAGCTGTAGTCCAGTACTCGCCTAAGTTCTCTCACTTAGAGGCTTAGCTGCAGTCAGGCGCTCGCCTAAGTATATAAAAATCCTACCGAGAGGAGAGCAAACCTCCCACCCGGGGCCTTAGCTGCAGTCCAAGCCCTCGCCTAAATGATTAGAAATCCTACCGAGTGGCGAGCCAGACTCCTACTCGGAGGCTTAGCTGCAGCCCAGTGCTCGCCTAAGTGTTTAAAAATCCTACCGAGTGGAGAGCAAACCTCCCACTCGGAGGCTTAGCTGCAGCCCAGTGCTCGCCTAAGTGTTTAAAAATCCTACCGAGTGTAGAGCAAACCTCCCACTCGGGGGCTTAGCTGCAGCCCAGCGCTCGCCTAAGTGTTTAAAAATCCTACCGAGTGGAGAGCAAACCTCCCACTCGGGGGCTTAGCTGCAGCCCA
>NC_057803.1:404660981-404663892 GCF_018294505.1 Triticum aestivum
GAGAGCAAACCTCCCACTCAGGGGCTTATCTGCAGCCCAGCGCTCGCCTAAGTGTTTAAATATCCTACCGAGTGGAGAGCAAACCTCCCACTCGGGGGCTTAGCTGCAGCCCAGCGCTCGCCTAAGTGTTTAAAAATCCTACCGAGTGGAGAGCAAACCTCCCGCTCGGGGGCTTAGCTGCAGCCTAGCGCTCGCCTAAGTGTTTAAAAATCCTACCGAGTGGAGAGCAAACCTCCCACTCGGGGGCTTAGCTGCAGCCCAACGCTCGCCTAAGTGTTTAAAAATCCTACCGAGTGGAGATCAAACCTCTCACTCGGAGGCTTAGCTGCAGCCCAGTGCTCGCCTAACTACAAGACACAACCCAATCCGCGAGTCGACTGCTACCTTCCCCTTTGGAGTTGCGCCGCAAATACAAGGTTATTCCGAGTGAAGATCAAGATCCACTCGACGAATCAAACCATGAAGATATTCAACGAGAAATCAAGATCAGATAAAGCCTAAAAGGTCCCAGACCTCAGATCAAAGTACTCAAGCCCTCGGCTCGGCGGAGTTTAACGGTTACAAATCCACTCGGCATTCCGAGGCAAATTTAAAGTGAAGCATAAAAGTTTTTCATTCCTCAAGAGGAGGATTGGAAGGGGTGACGAACTCGTCCAAGTCAACCCCGTCTGCAATACGAGTGGCAGCAGCAATAAAAGTCTCCATGAAGTACTGAAAGTTGTGCTTCCTGGTATTGGCAACTTGGATGGCGGCTAGCTTTTCTTCTCGCGCCTCCTTGCAATGGACACGGACCAGAGACAGAGCGACATTAGCACCACATCTAGCAGAAGATTTCTTCCATTCCGCCACTTGACCCAGGACTTCATTTAGTCGGACCATCAGGGACTCGAGGTCGTTCTGAAGTGTCATTCTGGGCCAGAGTGATGTGTCGATCCGCGACATCGCAACCTTCAGCTGAGCAAGATAATCAACAACGCTGGTAACACGAGACTCCAGTCGGAGCACGTTCATAGCAGCCTCGTCCTTCACGAGAGAATTGGCGGGATCCAAGCCTGGCTCCACTCGACTGGTTTCCTCTTCAAAGCTCTGGCAGAATTCTGCAAACACGATTCAAGAATAAGACAGTGGCCGTACGCGGGCTCGGCAACTACAAGACAGCCGGGTTGGAATAATTACCTTCGAGCATGACGAACAGCTTCTTGGCGAGTCCACCGAGATAAGCCTCCAGATCTTTTACCTTCCCCGCCAGCTCACCCGCCTTGTCGTGCAGAACCATCTTTTCTTTCTTCAGTCGACTAGCATCTCGATTAGCTGTCTCGAGAGCAGTTTTCAGTCTGAAGTTCTCCTGTTCAAGAGTTCCGACCGAAGCCAGTTTCTCTTCTGCGAGCTTCGTTTTGCTCGAGGCCTCCTTCTGTGCCTCTGCAAGGTCTTGATCCTTCTTCTTTAGAGCTTCCTCCGGTTTATCTGCGGCGCGTCGAGTGGAACCAACATCAAGAATGGACAAGAAAGAAAAGCCACCCGTTAAGAATGGAGAACCTCACCAGCCATACCTTTTGCTTCTTCTTGCACCTTCTTCAAATTCTCCTGAGCAAGCTTCAAGTTAAGATTGACCCGGATCTGCTGATTCTCCAACTCAGTATAGCGAGCTATAAGTTCGCAAGATTTCTGTAAAAAGAAAAATCAGTCGACAACGTCCAAGACAAGTTGCTTCCGAGCAACCAAGAGACAATGATGACGTTTCTAAGACTACAGCCGAATCAAGAACATTTGACAGTAGTCTCGGGGACTACACCCAGTGGGTGCACTCAGCGTGCCCCCACTGTAAAAAAAAAGAAGTCGACTGCCCGCAGTCGACCGGATACAGTCCCATTCGACATGGCCTGACCAGACCGAATGAAGAAATACAGCTACAGCAACACAATATAAAGACTACAGTCGACTGCCCGCAGTCCACCGTAGTCTCGGGGACTACACCCAGTGGGTGCACTTAGCGTGCCCCCACTCGTCCAAGAATTGGCAGACACACCCAGTGGGTGTACAGATACAAAGATCTTCGGAAAAGAGATTCTTCAAATAGCATATCATAACAGACCAAACGTTGAGTCGACTGACTTGGACGTTGCTCTGAAGAGCCGAGCTCGCGTCATAAGCTGCTTGGCTGGCCTCCCGAGCCAACTTCACTTGCTCCATCATGATCCCCGCCTGACGTATAGCCTCTTTTGCAGCAGCCGCTTGGTCCTCAGGGAGGGGGTATGCGGCAAAAAGCGAAGACGGATCCGCAGTCGACGACGAGGGCCTCGCACTCGCCAGAGGAACGGCGAAGGTCACAGAAGCCCGAGTGGTGTCACCACCATCCCGAGCCACGGCCTCGGACGCTGGAGAAGATTGGGGGGTCTTGTCAGCCGACGCCCTCTTGTGCCTCCTCACTCTCAACGGACCGTTCTCGTCGTCATCCGGGAGGTCGATAACATGAGGAGGGGCTACAAAGGAAACGTTCAATCGACCAGGGTTGCAATAAATGTTTAGTCGACTCAAAGCGGAACATCAGTAATCGTACCAGGGTTGGAGGTAACAGCATCCTCCATCTCTTGGTCGTCGTCCTTGGCGGAGATCTCAGAAGTAGCAGCACTGCAAGCCTCGAAAGTCAGTCGGTTGGCTCAATGGATCGACCAAGGATCCGTCCACGGTCGACAAAGGAAAACCAGTTTTATTATTACCCAAAAATGGTGGGGACGGCCATCTTCATCTTGGGCAGAGCCTTGGGCGGCTTGGACGGCGCTGCACGCGGGTGCTTGGGAGCCTTTCCAGTCGGCATAGGAGAAGAGGTCCGAGGGCGTTTCGACGACTGCCCAACAGGAGCAGTCGCACTACCACGCTCCCGCGCTGGATCGTGTGTGAGCTTGGATCGCCC
>NC_057803.1:404664128-404667598 GCF_018294505.1 Triticum aestivum
CTCCTCCTCCTCCTCTTCGCTGGAGTCGACGTTGTTGCCTCCCTCTCCTTCACCGTCGGACTCCCAGCCACCTTGATCGTCCCCGCTCTCACCTCCGCTCGCCTCCCCTTCCTCAGTTGGCCCCTGTGCCCCATTGGGCGTCGAGTACATCTTAGTAGTCGCCTGAAAAACAACAGACAAGACAAAGGTCAATCGACCAACTCAAAGAAGACCAATGAAGAAAAACAAGATCTCAGTCAGGAGCATAGAGACATACCTGGTCCACGTCGTACGAGTTGTCGAGTGGAATTACCCTCCTGGCTCCTCGGGGGTTGTCCTTGTTTCCTGTGATGCTCGATAGCCACCCCTCCAGCATCTCATCAGTGACCTCCTCCGGGTGGATCCGAGTGGTGTCGTTAAGACCCGAGTACAGCCACATCGGGTGGTCACGAGCCTGGAGTGGTTGGATGGGCCTTCGGAGGAAGACCTCCAGCAAATCCATGCCCGTCACGCCCTCACGGACAAGCTCAACCACTCGACCAGCCAGCACTTTGACTTGGGCCCTTTCCTCCGGCGCCACTTTCAGAGAAGCAGGTTTTTCAGCTCGGTCGAGTGAGAAAGGGGGGAGACCAGTCGACTGTCCTGGGGTCGCCTGGTCTTGACAGTAGAACCAGGTCGCCTGCCAGCCACGGACCGACTCCGGGAAAGTGATAGATGGAAAACAACTCTTTCCCCTCGTCTGGATCGCCAGGCCCCCGCACAGCTGGATCACCTGCGTCCTTTCATCACTCGACTTGGCCTTCTTGACTGATTGAGAACGACAGGTAAAGATGTTCTTGAAGAGACCCCAATGGAGGCGGCAACCCAAGAAACCCTCACACATGGAAATGAAAGCAGCAAGGTATACAATGGAGTTGGGAGTGAAGTGGTGAAGCTGCGCTCCGAAGAAGTTCAGGAAGCTCCAGAAAAAAGGATGGGGCAGCAGAGAAAACCCGCGGTCGACATGGGTGGCTAGGAGCACGCACTCACCGTCGCGGGGCTGAGGTTCGATCTCTCTCCCCGGGAGACGCACGGCTTCGTGGGGAATGACCCCCCCTCGACCATGTCGTCGAGATCTTCTTGCCGGATCACCGACGGCATCCAGTCGCCTTGGATCCAGCCTCGGGGTAGAGCAGACCTTGAGGAGGATCCGCCCCGCGCGGACCTCTTCCCTTTCCCCTGCGCTGCCGCCTTCTTCGCACGCTCCAGGGCGGATGTCTTGTCCTTCGCCATCGTCGCTGGCAAATCTTGCATGGACCCGCGGCGCTAGGGTGAGAACGGAGGTGGCAGAGGAACTCGCGAAGGGAGAGAGGAAGAAGGAAGCGCACTGTTTGGAAACCCCGAGCCGGCAACTTATAAGGGGCCGCTCTTGAGTGGCTGACTGGTAGGCCCAGGCTATCCAGTCAAATCCCGCAACAGACACGCGCGCAGTACGTGGCGAAAAAGGCGACGCGAGGATCGAGGAGCTTCCACTTTATCGGTTCCGATTACTGCGGCCGCTCCCGTCCCGCGCGCTTCCCGAAATCCGAATCCCGCGACACCCGCGGGCCACAGAACAACTTGCTAAAAAAGAAGACCCCGCTCGCGCCGACACTCGGTATGTCACACATAAAGAAATTCACTCGACGAAAGGCCTGGAATGGAGCAAGGCGACTGAAAGAGGTTGATGACGTCATCCGTGACGGTTGGCCCAAGACGAGGCGCTCACGTAGCCCAAAGAACCGGTCGGAAAGATCTCCAACTCTTTCCCCACTCTAACCTCGATCCATTCGGGGGCTAATGATGAAGCCATGTACCTAGGGTAGGGGCACGGGCCTGTCCAAAGAGCCCTACCCTGGGACATCCCTAGGAGAAGTCACCTTTCAATCGACTTGAAGGTATCCCACTCAACGGGTTCAAGACACTCGACCATGAAGCCAACCACTCGACCATGAAGCCAACCACTCGACTGCCAGGAGACCTAGAGTCACTCCGCAGGCAAACGATCGGCTATTAAGTAGTCTTTATGGTCATTATCACACTTTATTAAGGGCGTTACCGGTAACGCCCAACCTTAAATGTACCTTAAACCCTGCATTACTGAGGGAAGGAGGGGGCCGGCGAACTCTATATAAGCCACCCCCCTCCTCGGTATGAAGGGTTCGCACCCCTGTTATTCACACGCCAGTAATCCAGTCGACCACCTCCGGGCACCGAGACATAGGGCTGTTACTTCCTCCGCGAAGGGCCTGAACTCGTACATCTTGGTGTGTTTACAACTTCCCAATAGCTGAGATCTAGCCTCTCCATACATACCCCCCTACATCACTGTCAGAGCTAGAACCACGACAAAGCTTGCCCCTAGATACGTGGGACCTTTCAAGATTGTCAGCAAGAGAGGCGACCTCGCCTATCAACTCGAGCTTCCTTCAAACTTTGCAAATGTTCATGACGTGTTCCATGTCTCTCAGCTTCGAAAGTGCTTCAAGACTCCTGACCGCACCGTCAACTTCGAGGACATTGAGCTCCAAGAAGATCTCTCTTATCGTGAGCACCCAGTTGCTATTCTTAAAGAGACTGAACGCAAGACTTGCAACAAGTCAATCAAATTTCTCAAAGTCAAGTGGTCACACCATTCCGACCGTGAAGCTACCTGGGAACGTGAGGATCACCTCCGTTCTGAGTACCCGGCGTTCTTTCAGTCCTAGATCTCGGGACGAGATCCTTTCGTAGTGGTGGAGTGTTGTAACACCCCGGATGTAACTTTCCCCATTCGTACTCCAACTCTTGCCGTTTCCAGCGGTAAGTTATTTTATTTCCTTGGGTTCGGGTTTTTGTCTCCGTGTGTTGTTGTCGTTGTCATGCATCTCATATCATGTCATCATGTGCATTGCATTTGCATACGTGTTCGTCTCATGCATTCGAGCATTTTCCCCGTTATCCGTTTTGCATTCCGGCGCTTCGTTCTCCTCCGGTGGTCATTTCTAGCTTTCTTTCGTGTGTGGGGATTAAACATTTCCGGATTGGACCGAGACTTGCCAAGTGGCCTTGGTTTACTACCGGTAGACCGCCTGTCAAGTTTCGTACCATTTGGACTTCGTTTGATACTCCAACGGTTAACCGAGGGACCGAAAAGGCCTCGTGTGTGTTACAGCCCAACACCCCTCCAATTTGGCCCAAAACCCACCAAACTCTGTTCTATGTCCTAGAGCGTTCGATCACGATCGCGTGGCTGAAAACCGCACCTCATTTGGACTCTGCTAGCTCCTCCTATGCCTATATATACACCCTCCATTCCAATTCGCGGATACTCTCCCCCCTAACCCTAAAATTTTCCACCTCGCGCGGCCGGATATTGTCCGCCCCGCGCCGGACGTCGCCGCCGCCCCAACCGGGAGCCGCCACGTGGTGCTCCACCGCCAGCCGCCGCCGCGGCCCGGGAGCCCAGGTCCGGCCCCCGCGGCCCGCTCCCG
>NC_057803.1:404668139-404677576 GCF_018294505.1 Triticum aestivum
CGCCGCCCCTCGCCCCGGCCGGCCCCAGCTCCGGCCCGGCCACCGGCGACCTTCCCCTCGCCGGATCCGGCGCCTCCAACCCCGGCCGCCGCCGTCCTCGACTTCTCCGGCGAGCCGCGCCGCTGTCCTCGGATTCCGTGCCATGAACAGTAAACCCTAGATCCAGATCTGAGGGTTGTTTTTTTCTCTAAGTCCCAGATATTTTAGCTCATATGCCCATGTTCACGGCTCCGTAACTTTGCAACCGTAGCTCCGATTCATGTATATAGCATATAAAAATGTTCACCTCAGAGAGTAAATCATTTCATTCCATTGCATCATTTTCATTTGAGCTCATCTTGATGCCCGAAATGCTGTTAGAAGAGGGCTACTTGAGTTAATTGTCACATCTGCTACTTCATCTTAGACTTTTGTCATTTTTGCCATGATTAATGTGTGCATGATATGGCCGTGAGTTCTTCATATGTTTTGTTAAGGGTTTTGTAATCTATCCAGAGGTGCAACCCATGTATTTTTAGGATGTGTGTGGTGACTTGTGCAAGATTGCAAAGTGGTGCACTTGCTAATTCTGTTTTCAGGGACTTAGTGATTTCACTAAGTCCTGGGATTGTTTAGTTCATGATGCCATATGTTCTTGTTGTTTCCTAGTGATCCGTACCTCTTTTGAGGATGATCAGTAAGGGAGTTTTGTTAATCTTGTAGTGCTCTATCCATCCATGTCTTTGTTTGCAATTATGGAGCACCCTAGCTTGAGTCAATCGAGCTCTACTTTTGCTTCGTGGTGAATCTGGGCAGATCGTCAACTTGTTTGCGTTTTTGCCGATGTTATTATAATTGATCCATGCATGCTATGCTATTGTTCTTGCCATGTCTAGCTTGTATTTTGTGCCTTCTTAAGGGATGTATGCTTGTCTTGCCATGACTTGCACCGTGGTGAGTGCATCGAGCTCGTAAACATGCCTTCGTGAGTTATGTTTCAGCATGTCACAGTTTTCACTAAGTCTGAAAACTGATTATGTTTTTGCTATGTTCGTGTGCTTGTTAGTATATTTTGTGATCCCTTTTGGCTCAAGGTCACTAAGGGACTTTTGTTAAGCTTGTTGAGTAGCTCCATGCCAGGTCTTTCTTTGTCATGTTCAGGTCCTATAGCATGTTGTTTTGTTGCTCCGAAGAGGGCTATATGATCTGAAATTCCAGACAAGTGTTAATTTCACTAAGTCTGAGATCTGTTTAACCATTTGCGTTTTTGCCATGCTTGTTTGAACCTGTTAATGGATGATTTGGCCGTAGCTCAGTGCTAGACTTTTGTTAAGCATCTTGTGTGCATCCCTGCCATGTATTTTGTTGTCATGTTTGGGTGCTGTAGCATGTTCATTTCGTTGCATTTAGATGCCTACTTGCTGTATATCGCAGACCGGTGTCAATTTTGAATCGCTTGCCATTTCCAAACCGTAACTCCGATTCCGGCGTTCTTTATATCGTTTTCAAGCGATTTCATCTCATCTTTCCAGTGGCACCCTTGGAATTCCAAGTTGAGGCCAGGTTCATGCATTTCCTGTCATATCTTGCATTTTGCATCCCGCATCGCATCCCGCATAGCATATCATCGTTTCATCATATTGCTTGTTCTTGCACGTGGTTGATTGTATCCTTGTTGCTTGTTTGTCTTGTTTGGGTAGATCCGGGAGATGAGTTCACTAACGAGGAGCCCGTTTAGTTTGCGTTTGAGGATCCAGTCAACTCTGACAAGTGTGCAGGCAAGATGATCATACCCTCGAAATCACTACTATCTTTGCTATGCTAGTTGCTCGCTCTTTTGCTATGCCATTGCTATGATGCCTACCACTTGCTTGAAAGCCTCCTATATTGCCATGTCAAACCTCTAACCCACCATTTTCCTAGCAAACCGTTGATTGGCTATGTTACCGCTTTGCTCAGCCCCTCTTATAGTGTTGCTAGTTGCAGGTGAAGATTGGAGGCCGTTCCTTGTTGGAACATCTTTTATTTACTTGTTGGGATATCATTATATTGCTATGTTATCTTAATGCATCTATATACTTGGTAAAGGGTGGAAGGCTCGGCCTCTCGCCTAGTGTTTTGTTCCACTCTTGCCGCCCTAGTTTCCATCATATCGGTGTTATGTTCCCGGATTTTTGCGTTCCTTACGCGGTTGGGTTATAATGGGAACCCCTTGATATTTCGCCTTGATTAAAGCTTTTCCAGCAATGCCCAACATTGGTCTTACCGTTTGCCACCTAGCCTTTTCTTTCCCTTGGGTTCTGCAGACTCAAGGGTCATCTTACTTTACCCCCCCGGGCCAGTGCTCCTGTGAGTGTTGGTCCCACCGAGCGATGTCCGGGGCTACCAGGGGCAACTCTGGGCTGGCCTACCCGACGTCTGGCTCATCTAAGTGTGCCCTGAGAAAGAGATATGTGCAGCTCCTATCGGGATTTGTCGGCACATTCGGGCGGTGTTGCTGGTCTTGTTTTAACCTGTCGAAGTGTCTTGAATTACCGAGATACTGAGTCTGATCGGAACGTCTTGGGAGGAGGTCTATTCCGTCGTTGACCGTGAGAGCTTGTTATGGGCTAAGTTGGGACTCCCCTGCAGGGATTGAACTTTCGAAAGCCGTGCCCGCGGTTATGGGCAGATGGGAATTTGTTAATGTCCGGTTGTAGATAACTTGAACCTTAACTTAATTAAAATGAATCAACCGAGTGTGTTACCATGATGGCCTCTTCTCGGCGGGGTCCGGGAAGTGGACACGGTGTTGGAGTAATGTTTGCGCAGGTTGTTCTCTAGCTTCTCGCTTGTGCTTTGCCTCCTCTTCTCGCTCTCTTTTGCGAATAAGTTAGCCACCATACTTGCTAGTCGCTTGCTGCAGCTCCACTCATATTTTACCTTGCCATACCTATAAGCTTAAATAGTCTTGATCGCAAGGGTGCGAGATTGCTGAGTCCCTGTGGCTCACAGATTACTATTACCCCAGATGCAGGGCCTGATGATTCCGCTCCAGGAGATACGTATGAGCTCAAGTGGGAGTTCGACGAAGACTCTCAACGATACTACGTTTCCTTTCCCGATGATCAGAAGTGGTGCCCAGGTTGGGGTGATTGGGACCGTGTCGCATGTTGGGTTCTCTTTATTTTGGCGCCGTAGTCGGGCCATGAGTGTTTGGATGATGTAATGTTATTTATGTACTTGGTTGACGTGGCGAGTGTAAGCCAACTATGTTATCTCCCCTTTTATTATTATTACATGGGATGTTGTGAAGATTGCCTAATTTGCGACTATGCCTTCAATGCGATTATGTCTCTAAGTCATGCCTCGACACGTGGGAGCTATAGTCGCATCGAGGGTGTTACAAGTTGGTAATCAGAGCCTTCCCCGACCTTAGGAGCCCCATTGCTTGATCATTTTTAGTGGCCGAGTTGTGTCTAGAAAAAATGTTTTGAGTCATTTAGGAATTATATATCGGAGAGTTTAGGAATTCTTTTTTACTTCCCAATCTCCTCATCGCTCTGGTAAGGCATCCTGACGTAGAGTTTTGACTCTTCTCTTCTCAAATTTCACTAATTTTTTTTAGGATCACGCGGGTATCTTGGAATCGTTCCGATGGTTTTATGATGAGAACATTGTCTTGGTGCCTCCTGTCAGGGGTTTAGTGGAAGTGTCCCAGGGAGTTGAGCTCTGAGGTGTTGTCATCATAATTTTATCGTTACAGTTCTGGAATACCTGAGTTTAGTACGCCGACATCGAAAATCTCTTTTATGCAGTTCGTTGGTGAGATAGCCTCGACGCCACCCAGTACTGGGGCGGGAGTTCGGGAGTATCGCCATAACTTGTATAACGGATGCTTTTTGAAGGTTGAGGTAGATGGTTTCCGAAGGTTTCTTGGTTATGTGTTGAAGGATGGATACAGCTGGATGTAGGATTTGCTAGTTTGGGTGAGATATTATGCTTCCCCTGTATCCCCAACACCCGATTGCATAACCGGAAAGGTTCGGGAGTTTCATAGGTGGGAATTCTTGTAGCTCTAGTTCTTCTTCCACGGATATTGGTTTGAGATTGGGATTTCTTACCGATTATTCGTTCTTGATCCGTACCTTGTTGATTTATTTTTCTACCTTAATTCTACGTGGCTTCTCAATTTATGGATATGTGACCATTTCAAGAGGAATGCATTCGTTCATTTTGTTCGGATGTGAAGACTATATGTTGCAATTTTCATTCTGTTGGATTCAGCTTCTATAATTATCTGTCAATGTGCTAATGGTGGTCAACCTCTTCAGGATGGCTCCTCCAACGTGCACGACTCCGAATCCTGATCCGCCACCACCTCCACCTCCTCTGGAGGCATGGCAAGCTATGATGGCCACAACCAATGCAAACACACAACTAATCATGCAAATTCTTCAAGAGCGCAATCAAGGCAGTCAAGGGAATCAAGGCAGCAATCAGAGTCACTTTGCTACACTGAACCAGTTCCTTGCTAACGGGCCAAAGACTTTCAGCAATTGTGTTGAGGCAATCGATGCTGACGATTGGCTTGTGGATCTGTGCAAGCATTTCGAGTGCAGTAACGTCAGGCCTGAGGACTTTGTTAAGTTCGCTTCCTTCCAACTCAAAGATCAAGCTGCAGAATGGTTCCAGCAGTACAAGGACTCCAGAGGTGGACGTGTTATCACTTGGGATGATTTCCGTCGAGATTTCCGAGATCATCATATCCCCCAGAGCGTGGTTGAAAGCAAGCGTGAGGAATTCCGCAATCTGAAGCAAGGCTCTTTGTCTGTCTATGACTACAACAAGTTGTTCCAGAAGCTCGCCCGCTTTGCCAAGCAGGACGTCCCTGATGAGAAGAGCATGATATATCAGTTCAGGGGTGGTCTCAGAGAAGAAATTCAGCTCGCTCTTGTCCTCTTTGAGCCCTTGAGGTACGATGAGTTCTACAACATGGCACTGAAGCAAGAGGCTGCTCAGTTGAGGTGTGATGCTTCCAAGAAGCGAGTCAGAGATGCTACTCCTTCTTCCTCTACTCAAGTGGCCAAGCAGCAGAAGTTTTGGCTTCCTCCTCCTTCATTCTGTCAGCCGTATCAGCAGAAGAGTAAAGGTGGCAGTGGTTCTTCCCACCCACCCAACCCTGGCTTTCAGAACAAGACTTCGTCTCAACCTCCAAGATCGAGTGCTCCGTATCACCATCCGCTTTCTGAGGTCACGTGCAACAAGTGCCAACAGAAGGGTCACTATGCCAACAAGTGTCTCAACCAGAGGCGTCTTCCTCCTCCTCCTCCTCCTGTGACATTGGCAAGTACAGCTGTGGTCAAGCATAACCCCAAGTCTGCCAAGGTCAACCTGATGAATGCAGCCCAGGCAGAGGACTCGTCAGATGTGATCATGGGTAACCTTCCTGTTAATGATATTCCTGCAAAAGTTCTTTTTGACACGGGTGCATCGCATTGTTTCATCTCGAGGCCATTTGTTTCTAAGCATGAGTTGCCTTTGCAAGATTTGCCTAGACAGTTATCTGTTGTTTCTCCGGGTAAATTCATGAATGCAAGCGCTATTGCCCCAGATGTTTCTATCACATTGGGTGATTACAAGTTTCTCTCTTCTCCGGTGGTTGTTGGTAACTCGGATATTGATCTTATTCTCGGAATTGATTGGCTTTCTAAGCACAAGGCACATCTTGATTGTGCAGCCAGGCAGATTCAATTGACTCATTCGTCTGAGGATGTAATTGTCTTTGCCGCTCGTGATGATACTATCCGTCTGTTTTCTCTCAATGAGAAGGGTGAATTGGATGCTATCGCTCAAATTCCAGTCGTTTGCGAATATCAAGACGTCTTTCCAGAAGAGCTCCCAGGAATGCCTCCGCACCGGCCAGTTGAGTTTGTTATTGATCTTGAGCCTGGCACGGAACCTGTGTGCAAACGTCCTTACAAGCTCGGACCTGAAGAGTTGAAGGAGCTGAAGAAGCAACTCGATGAGCAAGAAAGAATGGGTCTCATCCGGCCTAGTTCTTCTCCGTGGGGTTGTGGTGTTCTTTTTGTGAAGAAGAAGGATGGAACGGACCGACTTTGTGTTGATTACCATCCAGTGAACAAGAAGACCATCAAGAATAAATACCCACTTCCCAACATCAATGAGCTGTTCGAACAACTCAAAGGTGCCCAAGTATTCTCCAAGCTTGATCTCCGGATGGGCTATCACCAGATTCGCATTCGTGAAGAAGATATTGCCAAGACAGCATTCAGAATAAGCTTTGGTTCATACGAATACACTGTCATGTCTTTTGGCCTCGCCAACGCTCCTCCGACGTTCTCTCGCATGATGAACTTCATCTTCAATGCCTACACCAATGACTTTGTTTTGGTATATCTCGACGACATTCTGGTTTTCTCCAAGAACAAGGAAGATCATGCCAAACACTTGCGTTTGGTGCTTGATAAGCTCAGGGAACATCAGTTCTACGCCAAGTTCTCCAAGTGTGAATTTTGGCTCGATGAGGTTCTTTATCTTGGTCATATCATCTTTGCCAAGGGCATTTCCGTGAATCCTGAGAAGGTGTCTGCAATTGTGAATTGGGAACCTCCTTAGAACGTGAAGCAAC
This sequence comes from Triticum aestivum, assembly GCF_018294505.1. Classification (NCBI taxonomy): domain Eukaryota; kingdom Viridiplantae; phylum Streptophyta; class Magnoliopsida; order Poales; family Poaceae; genus Triticum; species Triticum aestivum. Next base: position 404,674,750 of record NC_057803.1, read on the forward strand.
TCCGCAGTTTTCTCGGTCTCGCAAGCTATTGCCGAAGATTCGTTGAAAACTTTTCCAAGATCGCGAAGCCTCTCTCAAATCTTCTTCAGAAGCACGTCAAGTACGTTTGGTCTCCGGAGTGTGATATTGCTTTCAACACTTTGAAAGAGAAATTGATCACTGCTCCAGTTCTGACTCCGCCTGATGAATCCAAGCCGTACGAGGTCTTTTGTGATGCCTCTCTCCAAGGTCTTGGCGCAGTATTGCTGCAAGAGAAGAAAGTTGTTGCTTATACATCTCGCCAGTTGAAGCCTAATGAGAAGAACTACCCCACTCACGATCTCGAGTTGGCGGCAGTTGTGCATGCTCTTTTGACTTGGAGACATCTTCCATTGGGAAGAAAAGTGGACATTTTCACTGATCACAAGAGTCTCAAGTACATCTTCACTCAGCCTAATCTCAACCTCAGGCAAACTCGATGGGTCGAAATGATTCAAGAGTATAATCCGAGTATTGAGTACACTCCAGGCAAGGCTAATGTGATTGCTGACGCTTTGAGCAGGAAGGCTTACTGCAACATTCTGATTCTTAAGCCTTATCAACCCGAGCTTTGTGAAGCTTTCCGCAAACTTAATCTGCAAGTGGTTCCTCAAGGTTTCCTCGCCAACCTTCAAGTCTCTCCTACCTTAGAAGACTAGATTCGCCAAGCCCAGCTTCTTGATGCTATGGTGAAAAAGGTGAAGATTGGGATTGCCAAGAGTCAGTCCAAGTACAAGTGCTACCGCCTTGATGACAAGGACACTCTCTTCTTTGAGGATCGTATTGTTGTACCCAAAGGTGACCTCCATAAAGTGATCATGAACGAGGCTCACAATTCTCTCCTCTCCATCCACCCTGGGAGCACGAAGATGTATCAGGACCTTAAGCAAGCTTATTGGTGGACTCGAATGAAGCGCGAGATCGCTCAATTCGTGAATGAATGTGATGTCTGCAGAAGAGTGAAGGCAGAACACCAAAGGCCAGCATGTCTCCTCCAACCTCTTACCATTCCACAATGGAAGTTTGACCACATTGAGATGGACTTTGTGGTCGGGTTTCCAAAGTCCAAGCGTGGCAATGATGCTATATATGTTGTCATCGACAAACTCACCAAAGTGGCTCATTTTCTGCCTATCAAAGAGTCGATCACTCCAGCTCAATTGGCGGAACTCTATACCTCTCGCATTGTCTCTCTGCACGGTATTCCTCAAGTGATCTCTTCAGACCGTGGCAGCATCTTTACCTCGAAGTTTTGGGATTCTTTTCAGAAGGCCATGGGCACTAACATCCGCTTCAGCACATCTTTCCATCCTCAAACAAGCGGTCAAGTCGAGCGTGTCAACCAGATTCTTGAAGATATGCTCAGGGCTTGTGTGATCTCCTTCGGCATGAAGTGGGAGGATTGTCTTCCTTATGCTGAATTCTCCTACAACAACAGTTTTCAAGCAAGTTCGGGCAAGGCCCGATTTGAAATTCTGTATGGCAGGAAGTGCCATACCCCTCTCAACTGGTCTGAAACCGGTGAACGTCAGCTTTTGGGTAATGACTTAATCACAGAGGCAGAAGAAGTGTGCAAAGTCATTCGAGATAACCTCAAAGCAGCCCAATCCCGCTAGAAGAGCTACTATGATAGTAAGCACCGTGATTTGGCGTTCGAGATCGGAGATCATGTTTACCTCCGCGTCTCTCCTATGAAAGGCACTCGTCGCTTCGGTATCAAAGGGAAGCTTGGCCCTAGATACGTGGGACCTTTCAAGATTGTCAGCAAGACAGGCGACCTCGCCTATCAACTCGAGCTTCCTTCAAACTTTGCAAATGTTCATGACGTGTTCCATGTCTCTCAGCTTTGAAAGTGCTTCAAGACTCCTGACCGCACCGTCAACTTCGAGGACATTGAGCTCCAAGAAGATCTCTCTTATCGTGAGCACCCAGTTGCTATTCTTGAAGAGACTGAACGCAAGACTCGCAACAAGTCAATCAAATTTCTCAAAGTCAAGTGGTCACACCATTCCGACCGTGAAGCTACCTGGGAACGCGAGGATCACCTCCGTTCTGAGTACCCGGCGTTCTTTCAGTCCTAGATCTCGGGACGAGATCCTTTCGTAGTGGTGGAGTATTGTAACACCCCGGATGTAACTTTCCCTATTCGTACTCCAACTCTTGCCGTTTCCGGCGTTAAGTTACTTTATTTCCTCGGGTTTGGGTTTTTGTCTCTGTGTGTTGTTGTCGTTGTCATGCATCTCATATCATGTCATCATGTGCATTGCATTTGCATACGTGTTCGTCTCATGCATTCGAGCATTTTCCCCGTTGTCCGTTTTGCATTCCGGCGTCGTTCTCCTCCGGTGGTCATTTCTAGTTTTCTTTCGTGTGTGGGGATTAAACATTTCCGGATTGGACCAAGACTTGCCAAGCGGCCTTGGTTTACTACCGGTAGACTGCCTGTCAAGTTTCGTACCATTTGGACTTCGTTTGATACTCCAACGGTTAACCGAGGGACCGAAAAGGCCTCGTTTGTGTTGCAGCCCAACACCCCTCCAATTTGGCCCAAAACCCACCAAACTCTGTTCCATGTCCTAGAGCGTTCGATCATGATCGCGTGGCCGAAAACCGCACCTCATTTGGACTCTGCTAGCTCCTCCTATGCCTATATATACACCCCCCCCATTCCAATTCGCGGATACTCTCCCCCCTAACCCTAAAATTTTCCACCTCGCGCGGCCGGACATTGTCCGCCCCGCGCCGGACGTCGCCGCTGCCCCAACCGGGAGCCACCAGGTGGCGCTCCACCGCCAGCCGCCGCCGCGGC